>NC_080164.1:104763776-104971364 GCF_950295315.1 Erinaceus europaeus | reverse complement strand
CTCTTCCTTCCCCTTCTTTTAGTATAGCCTGGACTTATCTATTTATTTTTCTTTGATACAACAGAAATTGAGAAGAGAGGAAAAGATAAAGATGGACATCAGCAGCCCTGCCTCACTTCTCTCAAGGCTTTGCCCTTGCAGGTGGGGATGGAAGCCCTTGGATCCAGGTCCTTGAGCATTGTAGTGTGTGTGCTCAAAAGGGTGAGCAACCATCTGGCCCCTGAAAGTAGAAACTACTATGAAACTTTGGACATACATGGAACCAGCTTTTCCTGTTGGTATGCATCTAGTTCTGCTTCTGGGATCTAGTTCTGCTTCTGTTACATTGCTTGACATTGTGGTCTATTTACATGGTCTTTTCTGTTACATTGGTTTGGTCTCACTCCCCCTCCACCTCAGGGAGATTTGGTTTAGCCCTTGCTAGTTTTGAGCTTCTCCCTTCTCCCCGCCCCTACCCTACATACTTCCTGAGTTCCAGGAGAAAGATGGAGGAGCACATCGTGTGGTGATTAGGTGTTGTACTGTTTGCTTGCTTGAAAATAAAGATTAAACTGCGTTCTCAGCTCAGCCTTGTGTTTCTGGTCTTCTGTTACCTGCCTGTGAAGTCAGCCCGGGAGAAAATGACATTTTCCAGGAATGTTGATGATCAAGTTTATCTCTACTTCCCCTGAGGCAGAGAAGCTAAGGGTTAACTTCACAAGCTAAATAAAAAGAATGAAGCCTAGACAACTGTCCACCGCTATCTCCTTAACACAGTAATAAGCTTGGCCTTATTCACAAACCCTGCTAAACAATCTGTGTTATCCTTATATAGGAAAGAAAATAACCTCTTAAGCTAATTGTTATGACTTCTTATGAGAAAAGATATCAAAGCAAAAGCTCAATGGTCCAGTTTGGATATGAGGATGCTGCATCTATGGGCATAACAAACACTTCTTCTTGTTTGCATGCCTCAGTATGTCTTGTCTGCCTGCCTGAGAATCCTACATCACCTCTGATGATGTGGAAAATCTGAGTTTGAAAATACAGTGTCACTAAGACAAAAGGAAACTCTTCATTCTGGATCTGAAATGTAACATGAAGACAGGGATCTAGGGTGGAACAAAACCCATCTTGGATCTTGGACATTTTTTTGCCTCCAGGGTTATTGCTAGGGCTCGGGGACTGGGGAGACTGCATTATAAAACCACTGCTCCTGGAGGCCATTTTTTTCCCCTTGGCTGCCCTTGTTGTTTATCATTGTTGTTGTTATTATTATCATTGATATTGTTGTTATTGATGTTGTTGTTGTTTGATAGGACAGAGAGAAATCAAGAGAGGAGGGGAAGACAGAAAGTGGGAGAGAAAGACAGACACCTGCAAAACTGTTTCACAGCTTACGAAGTGATCCCCCCCCCCGCAGGTGGAAAGCTGGGGGTTCAAACCAAGATCCTTATGCTGGTCTTTGCACTTTGTGCCATGTGTGCTTAACCCCCCTACCCCCAAACCCCCAACATTTTTATCTAGTAATTTGTGTAGAGCGGTTCTGAGTTTTCTAGAAATTTTGGGTAGATTAATGCCAGATTTTGCATAATATAACCCTCTCTAGTTACATATTTGCATAACTCATTTTTAATTTATTTATATTCTTTTAAGGGTTGTTTTTTTCTTTTCTTTTTTTTTTTTTTTTGTGTGTGTGTGTTTGCCATGAGGGTTATTGCAGGGGCTTGGTGCCTGAAATATGAATCCACTGCTCCTGGAGACCATTTTCCCATTTTGTTTCTCTTGTTGTTGTTGTTATTGTTGTTGTTGTTGTTGTTGTTGTTGGATAGGACTGGAAGAAATCTAGAGAGGAGGGGAAGACAGAGAGAAGAGAAAGACAGACACCAGCAGACCTGCTTCACTGCTTGTGAAACAATCCCCCTGCAGGTGGGGAGCTGGGAGCTTGAACCGGGATCTTCATGCCTGTCTGGGCTACTGCCTGGCCCCCAAATTTATTTATTTTCCTTTCACAAATGAGGCAGACAAAAGTGTGGTCTTTAATATCCAGATGTATATAAATTGGGAGCCAATATATGTATAAATTTAACAATAACGCATTATTGTAGTTTATATAAAAAGTGGATGCAATTTTTTGTGTGTTTATTTGTTTTGGTTCTTACCTCAGAGGTAAAAGAAGTGAGTCATCTCTGTGAAATTAGGGGCTTGGTACTAAAATCTCAGGGAGGTGTCTCATATTGAATATTTCCTTTCAATATAAATCATCTGTATGGAATGTGTCGGGGGACACATGAGGCATGGGGAGAGGTGAAACTGTGCCCAGCAGCCAGCAACTCCACAGCAAACTCCACAATAAAATACCACACCATAAAAATGAAAAAAATATATGTCTTTACATGACTCCAGCTGTAATAATTTGACAATAAGTAAAAGGGAGATTGCATAAAGGGAGACCATTTGAGATATTATTGTCTGAACTTATATAAAGCTCACTTTTTAATACTAAAGCTAGTTTTAAGAGGAATCAGTTACAGAATTAGTCATCATGTATTGCCATCAAACTCTGCTACATTTAACTGACATTCACACACTTGAAATATTTGTTCAAGGCCTATTTTTCTAGCACCTGTGCCTTCACTTTAAAAAGAAAAAGAAAAAGAAAAATGGGGTACTGGACAGTGGGGCACCCAGTTAAGTGCACAGGAGCTGAATTTGAGCCCCTGCTCCCCACATGATGGGGGAAAGCTGTATGCATGGTGAAGCAGGTCTGTGGGTGTCTATCTCCCACCATCTTCATCTTCTTTAATTAAAAAATATATAGAGAAAGAAAAAATGTCTGCTGGAAACAGTAGATTCATAGTGTTGGCACCAAGCTCCTGTGATAACCCTGGTGGCAATAAAATTAATTATTTTATTAATATATAAATTGATAAATATTTTAATTTATCTGAATTGTTTATATGATACTCAGTGATCCTCAGATAATATATTCACTAAAGATCATACTGGTTGGTGATAAAATCTCCCATTAGTATTTGTTTTTAATCAATGTGCTCACAGTTGTAAATCAGCATTGGTCCTGTTCCTTGCATACACTGAAAGTACACTGCTCATTGTGTGAGAGCCATATTAACTCTTTCAAGTTCCCAGGGCACCATTTACCAAATGACTCAAAATGTACTTTAGTGCCCTGCAAGAAACACATTCATCTTCAGAATATCCTTTGAATACATAGGTCAGGAAATGAAATTTTTGTTGTTTTCTTAGCTCAAAGTACTATGAAGTTTACATTACTGTACAGGTAATTCTTACTCAATCCCATTTCCCTAAGTTCTTCTGAAAAGTGGTCTGATTGCCTGTGGCAATCTTGCCATCTCCTTCTTGATTCCTGGAATTGTCTCAACTCAGAAGTATTGAAATTACATAGGTCTAGATCCTAGATCTAAAAATAGAAACTAATTTTATCCCCATTATTTATTAAGTATTGATGTGCCACTAAAAAGTAAATGAATGATTAAGTAAAATGTTGTCATGACAAAGGTTAGGTGATGACAGTCTAATTGCACAATATATGTGCTAAGTTAACTGACTTTGAGGAATGACAAAAATAATGAAGATTGGCACTATTAGGAACACAGAAAATATGTTGCTATGACTTGCCTGTGAAAAGCAATTTGAAAAGAATTTGATGGCTAAACATTGTCACTGTTTTCATGTGAAGAATTTTGTGGTCAGCACCTTGGCTACTAGAGCACCCCCACTAATATTGTAGTTACTATTTACACTCAGTAGGGATAGGATAGATCCCAGCAGGAAACAGTGACAAACAAGCAACCTGACAGTTCTTAAAAACAAAAAGAGAAAGAACAACATGGGGTTTCATTGCCTTTCATCCCTTACAAAACACAGATGATATGTCCAGGAAAACTCAAGGCATCCAACAGGCTGCTTTGTGTGAATAGCAAATGGAATGATAGCACATTCAAACACTATTCAGCATACATAATTAGAGAATAGCCTAAAACAAATAATTAATTCCACTTGTTTTAACATTATCTCCTATGATTATATAAACCAGAAAATACCTCCCCTTCTTGTCATGTAAGATTATCTAAACTTTATTATAGTTCCATGAAGATGGGCTGAGGTCAGTAAATATTGTGGGTAGTAAGAGCAGTTAAAAATAGCCACCATTCCATGGACTTTAGGAAGGTGTGGTTTTGGAATAACAGCAAACAGAACAACAGACTCTTCCCCCAAAACAACAAATATTGACAACAACTGAATCCACAAATCTCACTAAACTGCAGCTGGGACATCCAAAGGCACTGAGGCCTCAGATGGGTGCTGGTGTGTGTGGACAGGGTGAGAGTGGTCACAGGACTGAAGCCTAGCACCTAGAGGCTGGGAGCTCTGGCAACAAAAGGCACCATTTTGTCTCTGAGAAATAGGAGTCAAGGTTTAGCAGGGTGCTGACTGTGAGAGGTGGTCATCTCTGAACTTTGTCCCACAACTTTGGTGGTAAGAGTCTTCTGAAATTGTAGTTGGGTCACTAGGGATTTGCCTGACTAGTCTGGTATACCTCTCCAAGCTAAGGCAGACATTCAGAAGGTAATTTGTAGCATCTGGCAGATAAAATATATGGTAGCTGATGGCCAAATGGTAAACTGAGCCCCCCCCCCTCCTCCTCCTCCTTCTCCTACTCATTCTCATTCTTCTTTTTCTTCTTCCTTCTTTTTCTTTCTTCCATTCTTTCTTCTTCTCCTTCTCCTCCTCCTCCTCCTCCTCCTCCTCCTCCTCCTCCTCCTCCTTCTTCTTCTTCTTCTTCTTCTTTCTTCTTCTCCTTCTCCTCCTCCTCTGCCTCCTTCTCCTCCTCCTCCTCCCCTCCTCCTCCTCCTCCTTCTTCTTCATCATCATCACAACTGCTACTTAGTATCAGTACCCCCCACCACCACATGGCTTGAATTCAAACTGAAATTCTAAAGAGAAGCCATACACACATTGAATATAAAATAGCTCAAGGGACTAGCAAAATAAACCCCACCCCATTTCTTGACTCAGAAAAGTCATTTAACTCAGCACTAATCACTTCTTGACTCAGCAAAAAATCAGCCAAAAATGGCAATAAAAGATATAAATAGCAAAAACAAATTTCATAACATGACAACTCTAAAAGATATAAATGAAACAGGACTCCAGGTGATTTTAGATATACAAGGGCTATCAGAGAAAGACTACAGGAAACGCATTATGAGGTCTCTCTAAGAGTCTAAGCACAGTATTGAAAAGTATACACAAGAGTTTAAAAAATATTTTATTAAGGAGTTAGGAAACACAAAGGCAGCTCCAAACATAGTTCTCTAAATAACTAAAAACATGAAAGAGAAAGTTCAAACTCAATTTACCAAGCAGTTAGGAAGCATGAAGGAAAAAACTTCAGGTAGAATCACAGGGTGTGAAAAACACTTTGAGCACAGTACAAGCTCAAATTTTAGGCTTCAGAAGTAGATTTACTCAGGGAGAGAGAAGCATATCTAAACTAGAAGATGTAATTAACTTACTCTTGCAATTTAAAAACTATTGAGAGGAAAGATTTAGAAAAAAATTAAGCATTCCTTTGTGAAATATCAGGCTCTACTTAAAGGTTAAATGAAAGAGTTATAGGAATTCCTAAGGAAGAGGAAAGGATGAAAGGATGAAAGGAACAGAGGTTATATTCAGAGAAATTATAGCTGAGAATTTTTTTTCATCTAGGCAATCCTCCGAAAATAAACTTCCTGTTAGAGAGTGCACTCAGGTACCTAAATAAAAGATACCAACACCAAGACATATCATAGTAAAATTATTAAAACTCAAGGACAAATATTTAATAATGCAGGCTGCTAAGGAAAGAAAACAAATAACATACAAATGTAAATTTATCAGGCTCTCATTAGACTTCTCTTATAAACCCTAGAGGTAATGAGTGAGTGGAATGACATATATAAAAACTAAAAGCTCAGAATTTCCAGCCTTGCATTCTTAGTATTTCTTTCTTTTTTATTATTGGATAGAGAGATGGAGAGAAATTGGGAAGAATGGGAGATGCAGAGAGGAAAAGGACATAGAGACACTTACAGACCACCTTCAGTACTCATGAGGCTTTCTTCCTACAGGTAGGGACCAGGAGCTTGCACCTGCATCCTTGAACACTGTAATGTGTGCAATTAAACAGGTGGGCCACTGTCTGACTGTAGCCACATATTATTTATCTTGCAAAGTTGTCCTTAAAATATGAGGGAGAAACAAAGGTCTTTTCAAATATTCAAAAGCTAAAGGGATTCGTCATCATCAAGCCATCCTGCAGAAATTGCTGAAAGGCATCCCATGGGAAAAGAAGAAACAAAGGATTACACGCTTTAAGTGAGGATAGAATAGAATAATCTGCAGTGGCTCAGCAGGTTAAACACACGTGGCGCAAAGTTCAAGGACTGGTTTAAGGATCCGGATTGGAGCCCCCGGCTCCCTACCTTCAGGGAAGTCGTTTTACAAGCGGTGAAGCAGGTCTACAGGTGTCTGTCTTTCTCTCCCCCTCTCTGTCTTCCCCTCCTTTCTCCATTTCTCTCTGTCCTTTCCAACAACGACATCAATAACAACAATAATAACCACAATAATGTAAAGCAACAAGGGGAGCAATAGGGAAAATGAATATATAAAAAAGAATGGAATTATCCACAATTACTTCTGCAACCTACCCACATTTCCAACATCTCCACTATTCTAATAGAATGACACTTGTTGTAACACAGAATACTAGCTGTCCATAGGAAGATGAACACAGCACATGGCAGATATCAGCCTGGTTATAGAGCATACTACAATCTGTGAAAACACACAAGGATTATGGGTGGGGCAAATGGATTTAAGCACAAGCAGCCAGAAGTCAGCCCTTTCAGTCCCTTCTTCTCCTGCTCAGAAGGATCTCAGCTAAGGGTGCTTGCAGTGCCTGCCATGTCTGCCTCTCCAGGGAACTGAACATGTCTGACTAAACTAGCCTGTAAACTCTAAGACTCCTCAACAGCCATATGAGTAACTGATACCTATGTTGATAATTATCTCTTGGAGCTAAACTTTTGGTAACTACCGTATCGGTTTATGAGACTAGCTTATTTACCCCTGCCTATAATCGCTTATTTTTCTGTACCTAAAATATTCATCCCACAATAATGTACCATTTAGTAAACCTGCTCCCAACAATGCTACAATAAAGTCTTTTATGTGTCCTGCTCCCAACTATGCCACAGCAAAATCTTTTAATTTTAATTACAACAAATACTTATGTCACAGTGCATCTTGGTTTGCAAATCTAATCTCTTTCTAAAGTATCTCATATGTCTAAATCACCTATTATCATTTGAACCATCAAAAATGTTTGATGGTCTTTTTTCTCCTGCTTCTAATTGTTTCAAATTGGCTTTTATTTCAACGTAAAATGCACAGAAACTGTAGAACTTCTGTATGTCTAAGGTAGGAAGGTGCATGATAACAGGAATGACTTATTTCAACATTTATGCATACTGATGCAGTCCTCATTCTTGATAGTCTAAAAGCCTGATTAATTTCTCCTGATTTGTTGTCCTTGATAGTCATTGCATTTTGCTACTGTAAGTTCCTTATAGTTGTCAGTACCTATGACATCTAGCCTGTGTAGCTTTACTTAAAATCATTTGTTATTCTTTGCCTGGAGTGCCATTCCAGAAACTGCAAATCTCTCTCTCTCTCTCTCTCTTCTCTCTCTCTCTCTCTCTCTCTCCTCTCTCTTGTTCTGTGAATCAAGGCACTCTGTAGGCCTTATGAATTACTACATTGATTTATTAACATGGCTTCTTGGCATCCGATATGCCACTCTATCATTTACACTATTACTTCCTTATAAAAAAACAACAATACAAATACATCGCTGTGATATTTTTTACTTATTTTATAGAGAGAAAATGTATCCACATGGAGGAGAATATACACTAAGGTGACACAACACAACTCACATGGTTCCAAGAGCAGAACATTAGGTTTATGACTTTCTGAGCTCTCCACAACTCTGTGCTCAGAAAAAAGTCAGTTAAATGGAAAGATTCAAGAATCCACCATCAAAGGATGTAGTCAAAAAATGCTGTAATAATAACACATTTTACTTTTTCATCTTTTCCAAAATTGTGCTGCAAATATATGTTGCAAAATACACAGCATCCAAACGACAGCCTGTTGTATATTTTCTGTTGTACAGCTTGGAATAAACATCTGAAATGTCTAAATGCACAATGCCAAAGATGATTTAAATCCCTCCGAGTCATATGCTTAAATGTGTTCTCTGTAATCATATAATATATAACTGGAAAATATATAACTGGATAGATATAACTGCATAATCTATCCTGAAAGACATTGAAGATACATATTATAGCATTGACTGTGCCCAATACTTTTCTTCTATAAAGTATAGCTAAATTAGATTATCTTACACACAGAAGTCAAAAATAAAATATGCAATGATAAAAGTCAAAATATATTTTCCTCTGATCCAAGCACCCCCTAAATTAAATGCACAAACTAGCTGTATAATTGTTGTTGCTGTTTCTAAATTCAGTGTAGCATCTCAGCCTGTTGAGTGAGGAGTTAAGTTCCCATGAAATTTCTGAGTCTGCCAAGTCTCGGGGTATGTGACCTTCAGCTACCAATGCCAAACAGTTGTCAGCAGAGTTTTTCAGACAAGGTGATACAGGTGGATGAGTAGACAATGCACTGCTGTGAAAAAATAGATAAATAATAAAACATCATCTGGGGACACTGAACAAGTAATTGTTAAAGTAATTAAATTAAATTAAAGTAATTGTATCCAAAGAAGACTAGACAGAAATGAGCATTAAAATTGTATCCTTGCTCATTAAAGATATTTAGAGGAGTAAGTCAGGCTGGGCATTTTTACTTAGAAATTATAATTTACTAGATATTTATTCAATAAGAATTAAATTATATTGTGTACTTGCTTGATAATCAGATTCCTATAATCAGATTCCTAAAAATCAAGTTGGCTAAGCAGAGATATATCAGACATAAGCAATAATGTGTGCTGGTCACTGACTGGTCTGTCAATAGCCAGAAATTCCTGTTAATAATAGAGAATCAATTCAGTTATTGGGTAAATAAAAATGACATGTGAGTGCATGCACCTGCTTTTAATCTCAAAAAGCATGGTTAAATCATTTTCTAGAAATGCTGCCAATCAAATAGGAAAATGACTGACATGTTTGTTCCCTTGGCAAATGGCTGGGATTTTTATTTTGTTAAGAGTATAAGCTGTTTGACTTGAGTGCCTACACAATGCTTTTTGAAGGTGACTGAGCGTCTACACCTGCCAAATCTAATAGTTAACATTCAACAGTTGTTGATGCTGGCAGGACTACTCTCCAGAGTGAAGTTAGCCTATCATTCATAGTGCTGTAGACGCACTGTTACTACAGACAAGACAATGAAAGATGAGTCAATTTTAACTTTAATGTACTGCTTTAATGTTGAATTTTGAATCTGAAGGCAGTTTACTATCCAATGCTTGAGAAACTTCATGAAAGCCTAATGGTCACATGTGTATATACTCAAAAAGCAGGAGGCAAAGCTGGCACTGACCATATTTCAGATGTTCTGAGAGTTGTAGAGACTGAACGATCCATAAAGTATTAGGGATGTTTGGCTTCATAATATTAAGCTTTCCATTATGGCACAATAACTCCCATGCATTTTAAAAGTCTTATTTGGATCACAATTAAGTCTCTATATTCCATCCAGAACAGATATGATGGTGGGGCATCTAATTGGAAAGGATTAAGGAAGAGTGTCATAAAAATGTACTCTGGATCTGGTACCTTCAAACAGAATTGTAGTCCATTGGGTGAAATGTGCTCATTTCATTATTAAAGAAGAAATCTAAAGTAGTTCTTATTGGAATGTAAGTATATACCTTGTTTTATCTAACAACATGCCATTTACAGAGAGTCTATAACATGACTTGATGATTTCTATATTCTTCTCACACCAAATATATATATATATATATATATGTATATATATATATATATATATGTATATATATGATGTGCAGTGGACTAGAATTTACTATTTTAGATATGTATTAAGTTGTTTCCACCGTGTTATGAAGAACAGAGATGAAGGAGTAAAGGAATGAATTGGCTGTCCTCTGTTTAATTTTACAATCTCACCATTAGTGTCTAAGAACCAGGGGATAATGATTGACGGCAAACTCTTCCTACCACAGATGACTTTGCAGTTCACAGTCTCCATGACTATTTTAAAGAAATACACACACACACACACACACACACACACACACACACACACACACACACACACACACACACTAATCTGTGTACCTGTTTCATAAAAAGCCAAGGGGTCGGGGAGTCGGGCTGTAGCGCAGCGGGTTAAGCGCAGGTGGCGCAAAGCACAAGGACCGGCATAAGGATCCCGGTTCGAACCCCGGCTCCCCACCTGCAGGGGAGTCGCTTCACAGGCGGTGAAGCAGGTCTGCAGGTGTCTATCTTTCTCTCCTCCTCTCTGTCTTCCCCTCCTCTCTCCATTTCTCTCTGTCCTATCCAACAACGACAATAACAATAATAATAACTACAACAATAAAACAACAAGGGCAACAAAAGGGAATAAATAAATTAAAAAAAAAAAAAAATCCAAGGGGTCAAGTGTGGGTACAACTAGCTGAGCACACATTACCATGTTCAATCTCCCAGTCATCAACTTCAGGGAATAAAACCTCCATACAGATGAAGCAGGGCTGCAGGACTCTCTCTCTCTCTCTCTGTCTTTCTATCTCTCTCATCTTTACTTATTTATTGGATAGAGACAGCCAGAGATCCTTCCACCTTCTGCATCCCACAATGACCTTGGGTCCATACTCCCAAGGAATAAAAAATAAAAAAGCTATTAGGGGAGGGGATGGAATACAGAGATCTGGTGGTAGGAACTGTGTGGAGTTGTACCCCTATTATCCTATGGTTTTGTTAATGTCTCCTTTTTTAATAAAATAAAGATATATTTAAAAATAATAAATAAAGAAATCTAGAGGGAAGGGGGAGGTAGAGTGGGAGAGAAATAAAGGATACCTATGGTCCTGCTTTACCACTTGCAAAGCATTCCCCCTGCATGTTGACATTGGGGGTCTCAAACCTGGGTCCTTGAGCATTGTAACATATGTGCTTAACCAGGTGCACCACTACTTTGCCCCCAGGTGTCTCTTTCTCTATCTCTCACCCTCTTTATTCATTTCTCTATTAAGTAAGTACCACCTGAAATAGTGTAGTTGTCCTATAAACAAAATGAAGACCTCAAATCTCATATGCTATAGTCTTACCTTTAGATTTCTGTTTATTAAACAATTTATACTGTTTTACATATTAATGCTTTTTCAGCCACCAAGTTCCAAATGTCAAGGTGATGCCAACCTGACTTCACTGGGTATGTGCTAATATGTACTGGACCCCCCCCCTTTCCAGACCTCTGCCCCACTAAAAAATATAGAAAAGGCTGAGGGCATGGATCAACCTGTCAATGACTATTTTCAGCAGGGAAGCAATTACAGAAACCAGACCTTCCACCTTCTGCACCCCATAATGATCCTGGGCCTATGCTCCCAGAGGGATAAAGAAAAACAAAGCTTCCAATGGAGGGGATGGGATATGGAACTCTGGTAGTGGGAATTATATCCCTCTTATCCTATATTCTTCATGATAATTATTAAGTCAATAAAAATCTGTCATAAAAGAGTAAAAAAAGAAGACAGAAACAAAAACACATTAGTCAAAACTGAGTATCACCCTAATGAGTCTGAATTTTCGAAATGTACTACTATTTAATTAATCTCAAACAACAAGTGCTTGTCCACTCAGAAATAACATTATAATTTACACAGAAACAAAGTAGAACTTATTGACTTATTGGACTTATTAAACCTCATTTTATGTAAGTTTTGCTTCATTAATTTCCTATACCAAAGGTCTTGGAACAACACTATTTCATGTAATATTTTCTTAGTTATAGAGTTGATGAGAAAAGCACTGTCTGTTAGCTGAGCTTTCTCTAGTGTCTATGTGTTTTCACCAAATTCCTCCTCCCTCTCAAACATGTGACATGAAGTTTTCTGCTGAATCTGGTTGTGTTTGTGTATGTGTGGGTGTGATGCTCTCTTGTTCCAATCAGGATAAGCTCCCCACTCTCTATCCTGAAATAAATTAACTTGACTTAAGCTCCTCTCTCTCTCTCCTCTTTCTCTCTTTCCCTACTCTCTCTCTGTTTCTCCCATTGCCTGTCTATTTCTCTGTCTCTAGCTTTAAAAACATGGATGAATGGATATATGGATATACAGATGAATGAAATACATATGTTTAATAACAGAAATGATTTGGGGAAAGCTAGAAAGCTCATTTTTGGAAGGTACCTGCCTTGCCATGCACATAACCTAGATTTGAACATGTTCCCATATATTGGTGGGAAGCTTAGATGCTTTCTCTGTCTCTGTTTTTCTCTTCTCATCTAATTATGATCTGGAATTATGGTGAAGGTTTGGTGGTAGTGGTAATGATGATGATGACGATAATGATGATAGAGGGAGGAGAGGAAGATGGAAGTAAATAAGGATAAATAAAACAGAAATAGCCCCAGAAAAATAGCTCACTTGTATAGATAATGTTTTTTTCATGTGTGTGACCCATGTTCAAACACAGCCTTCACCACATTAGAGGAACTTTAAGTGGCATAGCCTCTGTGTCTTTCTCTCTCTCCTTCTCATGGCCTCTCTATTACTCTGTCTGTATCTGAAATAATGAAAAAAATGTTGTGTCTTTAAGACTTGGCTGATGTTTGATAACCAGAAATATTCCATATAAACTAGACTCATGTCTATACAAATTATCTTAATATTAAATCCGTTACACTATGTGTCAGTTGACTTGTGGTCACTGTTCAACAACCTATAAGTGGCTGTTAGTAGGGTTTGTAGCTAATTTATTTTGCTGAGTAGGTAGGGGCATGACACTGCTCTGGGTTATGTGCCAGGCCTTATAACTGTGGTATCACACAACATATACTCTCCTCTATGCTGAAGTGAGTGGGGTTGATGTGAGTTAAAGCAGGCTTCTTTTTAAAATTATTATTATTGTTTACTTATTACCTTTTGTTGCCCTTGTTGTTTTATTGTTGTAGTTATTATTGTTGTTGTTATTGATGCTGTCATTGTTGGATAGGACAGAGAGAAATGGAGAGAGGAGGGGAAGAGAGAAGGGGAGAAAAAGATATCTGCAGACCTGCTTCAACTCTTGTGACACAACTCCCCTGCAGGTGGGGATCCGAGAGCTCAAAGCAGGATCCTTATGCTAGTCCCTATGCTTTGTGTCACATGCACTTAACCTGCTGTGCTATAGACCAACTCCCAAAGCAGGCTTCTTAATACCTTATGGGAATCTGACCTTTTTCCTCTTCCCCAGCCAGCAATTCCCAAGTGGAATTGAACTGGTTGTTTTCCATATTCTTCTGAGACTCTTCCCTCACTACTTAGAAAACTTACTAGAATCCCAGTGGTACACTTGGTTGAATGCATGTGCTACCATGTGCAATAATCCTGGTTTGAGACTCCACTCCTCACCTTCAGTGAGAGGAAGCTTCACAAGTAGTGAAGCTGGTCTGCAGGCATCTCTGTCTCTCTCCCTGTCTCCCCCAACCCTCTCAATTTCTCTCTGTCCTAGCCAATAAAAAACAGAAATACATAACAGGAAAATAAAAGAAAGGAAAGTTGCTTGGTTCAGGGGTCCCAGGAAGATCAAGTGACCATGACCAGAGCATAGAGTAGCTATACCCCAAATAAGGAAGTAGGGAGTCCAGCTTCCAGTCACTACTGCCCAGCAGTCATACTAGCTTTAGTCAAGGGATTCCTCTCTACAGAAGGATCTCTGAAGTGAAGTCAAACCATATAGGAATCATGTAAGCCAGTTCATGGGTGAAGCTTGACAAAATCACATACCCATAGACAGCGCTTTCACTGCCCCTCAGAAATCCATCTGATAAACTGGGTTTGGGTGTTATCATTGAGCCAAGCTTCACAGAGGGCTCAGGAACAAACACTTCCATTAAGAGCTGCTGTTGATCCTAAGAGTTCTTGAGGACAGCACATACTATGTCATAGTGTTCTTCTATGGAGACTGAGAGGAGGCACTTTCCTTGGGAATCTTTGCCAGGAATAACTGTGCTTCTTCTAAGATGCAGGCTAGTCTCCTTGTCATAAAAACTATGTTATGTGCTCCCCAAACTTTCCTTATGTTTCTCATCTTTCCTAAATGCTTTGAGCTCAGCAGTAAACATCCAAGCCCCCCTGGGCTCATCCAGGCACTTTTGTGACATGCCTGAGCTCCCTTCATATCTCCTCTTTCCATCACTTTCTCTCCCAATCCCCAGAACCTACCCATGAAAGATGTCATAAATACCTTCCTGGAACAGGATGTGACAAATCAAAATGATGAATAATGTGAGCTAATAAACAGCAGACATGTTCTGTTTTCCTATGTGTATCCTTCTTCCTTCCATCATTTATTCCTTTCTCTTTTTATTTGTAACCTGAGGCATTATGTCTGCACAATTTTGGTTACCATGCTGCTTTTTCACAGAGAAAGGTAGAACTAGAGGGATACCACAGCACTAAAAAAACTTCTTCCCATACTACCGGTAATATCTCCATGTGGCGTCAAGTTTTGAAATTTCTTTACAAATGGCAAGGTGGGTGTCCTGTCCAGCAAGCTTTCTCTCCAATCTATGAATCCTCCTTTCTGACTAAGAGGAAATAAGTTAGATTCTGTCCCAGGGTCAGCTGTCTTAAATAACACAACAAGAGGGAGGAAGATGGCGGACTGAGAAGTCACTAACAGCGAGTGCTCTGATCGCATCGTCGGCAACGGTAGGATTTTCTGCCTTTAGCAGGCCAGTCAATAAGGGGTAACACCAAAGCAGTGATTACAATTTAATTTGGGATAAGAATTAGAGTAAAGGTGACACGGACTAGCGGGGCTCCAGAATTCCCAGGCGGCGCCAGGCAAGGCGAGTGCGCCGGGCATTGTCCTCTGCCTGCCCAGGAAGGCGGCTCCTCCGCCGGTTGCAGAGCGCGGCGTGCAGAGGACCCGGAGAGAGCATTTTAGCTCGGGGGCTTCCTCTTGGGAGTCTCCAGGGTCCACCGCGACCCTGAGGGCGGATCCAAAGACTTCTGGAGTATAGCTCTCATTGGATCAAAGGACTTGGAGCTAGTTTTCATTTTTGAGAAATCCTTTAAAAAAGTCTGGAGGGGGGGGTTTCCCGGAAGATGGCGGACTGAGAAGTGGCTAGCCTTTGAGCTCCGGACACATCTCGTGTAAACAATAGGATTTTCTGCCTTTAGCAGTCCAGCCAATAAGGGGCCATAGCGGTGACACCAAGGTGTCTATAACTTAATTGGGTTAAGAATTAGAGTAGGGGGAAAAAATTCTTTTTTCTTCCTTTTAATTTTCAAGCATATATCCTTCCCGCCGCCCCGCCCCCATAAGCAGTGCCTGGGACCAGCTACTAGCAGGATACCCCATACCACCAAACAGGGTGTTTTTTGTTTTTTGTTTTTTGTTTAAATTAACTGATACACATTTGGGAAGTTCCTCACACTGCTCTTTAATTACAACTCTTCTTCTTATCTTCTCCATTTTCTCTCTCTTATCTCTCTCTATCTCTCTCTTTTTTTTTTTTAATCTTGTCATACACTTCTTTCTTCTTTGCCTTTCTGAATTTGTGAATTACTTTGGGGAAGAAATCTGACCCAGAGTGGACTCTCTATGTGTGTATCTCTGCTCTAGTTCCCTTTACACTCTTGTTACCCCTAGAATATACACTGGATAGTAGATTTGCATAACTGTCTATTCTTGCTATCCTCTCTTTCTTTTCTTTTTCTTCACTGGGATTTGGTTACTATTTTTTCACGGACTGGAGAAATTGTTTGGCTAACTGGTAACGATTAAACTCCTTCAATACTTACTTCAGTTGCTACTGTAATTCCAGAGGTTGGTGAGTGCAATTGTCATAAAGGTATTTAGTACAGTGTTACTTGTGCTCAAAACACAACAACTGAGGAACAACAGAGCATAAAAAAAAAGAAACACATAAATAAAAAAAATGGATAGATTAAAAACAAATAAAACTGCTACCCCAATGAATGAAGACAAGAGCCCAGAAGAAACCACAAATCAGTCAGAAGTAACCATAGATAAGAAAAGTATGCAAGCAATAATAAACTTATTAATCACAGAAATGAAAACAACATTGGAGGAAAGGAATGGCAGTATTAGGGAAACAACAGTTGAGACCCCCAAGGAAAATACTGATTATCTTGAGACAATTAGAGAATTGAAAGCTGAAATAGCTGTAATGA
This sequence comes from Erinaceus europaeus, assembly GCF_950295315.1. Classification (NCBI taxonomy): domain Eukaryota; kingdom Metazoa; phylum Chordata; class Mammalia; order Eulipotyphla; family Erinaceidae; genus Erinaceus; species Erinaceus europaeus. Next base: position 104,954,893 of record NC_080164.1, on the reverse strand, counting down.
AGAAAGAAGCTGAGGCAAGGGAAAGCAGACTAACAGAAGCAGAAAACAGAATTAGAATTAAGAAATAGGAGAAAGAGCTTAAAAAGAGATTGAGAGACACTGAAAACAACAACAGAGACATATGGGATGATCTCAAAAGAAGTAACATTCATATAATTGGCCTGCCAGAGGAAGAAAGAGAGGAAGGGGAAGAAAACATTCTAGAGGAAATAATACAAGAAAACTTCCCAGACCTGAATAACAGAAAGGATATCAAGGTTCAAGAGGCCCAGAGAGTACCAAACAGAATCAACACAGACCTGAAGACAACAAGACACATCATAGTCACAATGAGAAGAAGTAAGGATAAAGAAAGGATCCTAAAGGCTGCAAGAGAGAAACAAAAAGTCACATACAGGGGAAAACCCATAAGACTATCTGCATATTTCTCAACTCAAACTCTAAAATCCAGAAGGGAGTGGCAAGATATCTATCAAGCCCTGAATGAAAAAGGGTTTCAACCAAGGATAATATATCCTGCTAGACTTTCATTCAAGCTAGATGGAGGGATCAAAACCTTCTTAGACAAACAACAGTTAAAGGAGGCAACTATCACCAAGCCGGACCTGAAAGTGGTACTAAAAGACCTCTTACAAGCAAGAACATCACTATAATACTTGTAATATATCAGAGTAAACAAATTGTTTTTTAGAACAATGGCACTACAATACATTAAATCCATAATATCAAAAAATGTCAATGGCTTAAACTCACCCATCAAAAGGCACAGGGTGGGGGGATGGATCAGAAAACATAACCCAACCATATGCTGCTTGCAAGAATCCCATCTGTCACAACAAGATAAACACAGACTTAAAGTGAAAGGATGGAAAACTATCATACAGGCTAACGGTCCACAAAAAAGGGCAGGAACAGCCATTCTCATCTCAGACACGATAGATTTTAAATTAAATAAAGTAATTAAAGATAGGCAAGGACATTACATAATGATTAGAGGATCAATCAGCCAAGAAGACTTAACAATTATGCACCCAATGAGGGACCATCTAAATACATTAAGCACCTATTGAAAGAATTTCAAAAATACATCAATAGTAATACAAAAATAGTGGGAGACTTCAATATCCCACTCTCACACTTAGACAGATCAACAAAGCAGAGAACCAATAAAGATACAAGAGAATTGAATGAAGAGATTGACAGACTAGACCTCTTGGACATTTTCAGACTCCTCCACCCCAAAAAACTGGAATACACCTTCTTTTCAAATCCACATAACACATACTCAAGGATAGACTACATGTTAGGCCACAAAGACAGCATCAATAAATTCAAGAGCATTGAAATCATCCCAAGTATCTTCTCAGACCACAGTGGAGTAAAACTAACTTTTAACAAAAAAATGGAAAATTATTAAAAGACATAGAATTTGGAAACTAAACAACATGCTCCTTAAGAACCACTGGGTCAGAGACTCACTCAAACAGGAAATTCAAATGTTCCTGGAAACTAATGAAAATGAAGACACAACCTATCAAAATATTTGGGACACAACGAAAGCAGTACTGAGAGGGAATCTTATAGCCATACAATCACATATTAAACACCAAGAAGAAGCCCAAATGAACGACCTTACTACACACCTCAAGGACTTAGAGGAAGAGGAACAAAGGAACCCTAAAGCAACCAGAAGGACAGAAATCACTAAAGTTAGAGCAGAAATAAACAACATCGAAAATAAAAGAACCATACAAAAGATCAATGAAGCCAAATGTTGGTTCTTTGAAAGATTAAACAAAATTGACAAACCCCTAGCCAGACTCACCAAACAAAAAAGAGAGAAGACTCAAATTAATAGAATTGTAAATGATGCAGGAGATATCACAACTGACATCACAGAAATCTAGAGAATTCTGCGAAACTTCTATAAAGAACTATATGCCACCAAGCTAGAGAATCTGGAAGTAATGGAACAATTCCTAGAAACCTATGCACTTCCAAAACTGAACCAAGAAGAACTACAAAATCTAAATGCACCAATCACAGACAAAGAAATTGAAACCGTTATTAAGAATCTCCCCAACAACAAAAGTCCTGGACCAGATGGCTTCACAAACGAATTCTACAAAACTTTCAGGAAACAGTTAATACCCATACTTCTTAAGCTATTCCATACGATTGAAGAAACAGGAATACTCCCTTCCGCCTTTTATGAAGCCAACATCACCCTGATACCAAAAGCTGATAGGGACAGAACAAAAAAGGAAAACTACAGACCAATATCTCTGATGAACATAGATGCCAAAATATTAAACAAGATCTTGGCCAACCGGATACAGCAACACATCAAAAAGATTGTTCATCATGACCAAGTGGGATTCATCCCAGGAATGCAAGGCTGGTTCAACATCTGTAAATCAATCAATGTCATTCATCACATCAATAAAAGCAAAGCCAAAAACCACATGATTATATCAATAGATGCAGAGAAAGCCTTTGACAAAATCCAACACCCATTCATGCTCAAAACTCTACAAAAAATGGGAATAGATGGGAAATTCCTCAAGATAGTGGAGTCTATATATAGCAAACCTACAGCCAACATCATACTCAATGGACAGAAGCTGAAAGCATTCCCCCTCACATCGGGGACTAGACAGGGCTGTCCACTGTCACTGTTACTCTTCAACATAGTATTGGAAGTTCTTGCCATAGCAATCAGGCAAGAGAAAGAAATCAAAGGGATACAGATTGGAAGGGAAGAAGTCAAGCTCTCACTATTTGCAGATGATATGATAGTATACATAGAAAGACCTAAAGAATCCAGTAGAAAATTACTGGAAGTTGTTAGGCAATATAGCAAGGTATCAGGCTACAAAATCAATGTACAAAAATCAGTGGCATTTCTTTATGCAAACACTAAATCTGAAGAAGAAGACATCCAGAAAGCACTCCCATTTACTGTTTCAGCAAAATCAATCAAATACCTAGGAATAAAGTTGACCAAAGAAGTGAAAGACTTGTATACTGAAAACTATGAGTCGCTACTCAAGGAGATAGAAACTGATACCAAGAAATGGAAAGACATCCCATGCTCATGGATTGGAAGAATAAATATCATCAAAATGAATATTCTCCCCAGAGCCATATACAAATTTAATGCAATACCCATCAAAGTCCACCAGGCTTCTTTAAGAGAATAGAACAAACACTACAATCATTTATCTGAAACCTGAAAACACCTAGAATTGCCAAAACCATCTTAAGGAAAAGAAACAGAAATTTAGGTATCACACTCCCAGACCTTAAACTATATTATAAAGCCATCATCATCAAAATAGCTTGGTACTGGAACAAAAATAGGCACACAGACCAGTGGAACAGAATTGAAAGCCCAGAAGTAAATCCCAACACCTATGGGCATCTAATCTTTGATAAGGGGGCCCAAAGGATTAAATGGAAAAAGGAGGCTCTCTTCAATAAATGGTGCTGGGAAAACTGGGTTGAAACATGCAGAAGAATGAAATTGAACCACTTTATCTCACCAGAAACAAAAATCAACTCCAAATGGGTCAAAGACCTAGATGTCAGACCAGAAACAATCAAATACTTAGAGGAAAACATTGGTAAAACACTTTCCCACATACACCTCAAGGACATCTTTGATGAATCAAACCCAATTGCAAGGAAGACCAAAGCAGAAACAAACCAAAGGGACTACATCAAATTGAAAAGCTTCTGCACATCCAAAGAAACTATTAAACAAACAAAGAGACCCCTCACAGAATGGGAGAAGATCTTCACATGCCAGACATCAGACAAGAAACTAATCACCAAAATATATAAAGAGCTCAGCAAACTTAGCTGCAAAAAAGCAAATGACCCCATCCAAAAATGGGCAGAGGAAATGAACAAAACATTCACCACAGAGGAGATCCAAAAGGCTAACAAACATATGAAAAACTGCTCTAGGTCACTGATTGTCAGAGAAATGCAAATTAAGACAACACTAAGATACCACCTCACTACTGTAAGAATGGCATACATCAAAAAGGACAGCAGCAACAAATGCTGGAGAGGATGTGGGGACAGAGGAACCCTTTTACATTGCTGGTGGTAATGTAAATTGGTCCAGCCTCTGTGGAGAGCAGTCTGGAAAACTCTCAGAAGGCTAGACATGGACCTTCCATATGACCCAATAATTCCTCTCCTGGGGTTATACCCCAAGGACTCCGTAACACCCAACCAAAAAGAGGTGTGTACTCCTATGTTCATAGCAGCAAAATTCATAATAGATAAACCTGAAAGCAACCCAGGTGCCCAACACCAGATGAGTGGCTGAGAAATCTGTGGTATATATACACAATGGAATACTATGCAGCTATCAAGAACAATGAACCCACCTTCTCTGACCCATCTTGGACAGAGCTAGAAGAAATTATGTTAAGTGAACTAAGTCAGAAAGATAAAGATGAGTATGGGATGATCCAACTCATCAACAGAAGCTGACTAAGAAGATCTGAAAGGGAAACTAAAAGCAGGACCTGATCAAATTGTAAGTAGGGCACCAAAGTAAAAACCCAGTGGTGAGGGGTAGACATGCAGCTTCCTGGGCCAGTGGGGGGTGGGAGTGGGCGGGAGGGATGGGTCACAGTCCTTTGGTGGTGGGAATGGTGTTTATGTACACTCCTAGCAAAATGTAGACATATAAATCAGTAGTTAATTAATATGAGAGGGGGAAATCAATTGTATGTCTCAAAGTTTCTCAAAAGACAAACTGAATCTTTTTAATATATAGGCTATGTATTTAATATGCGGACTCTCTCAAAAGCCTAGACCAAGTAGATTAGAAGCTTCCAATAGCACATCTATATACAAGATACTGGGTACTGTACAGCAAACCATAACAAAGGGACTTTTCAAAGTTAACCCAATTAACAAATAATGTGATGATAATATTAACTATTGATTGTCTTTTTGAACCCTAAGACAGCAGGAACCTCACATCTTCACTATAGAGCTCCTACTTCCCCCAGTCCTGGAACCCTTGGATAGGGCCCACTTTCCCGTATGCATCTCCCAATCCAAACCAAATAATATTGCATCCGCCGATCACAACCTAACCAAAGCAACGATTGCCACCTCAACATGCTTCACCTCAGACTGTATCCAGAGACTTCACGTGTGGAATGACAACCCTTCAGCTTCATTACTCGGGTGAGACCTTTCCTTTAATAGTACACTCTAATTTCATCTGAGGTAGTTCACTTTCTAACAAAGTCCCATAACCTAGATATACACCAGTTTCTGTGAGAGAGAGTTTATGTGCACACGTATCCATAAATTACTGCAAAATATATACCTGAAAGCAGGATTACACTAGAGTTTGCAGTGAGTACCTCCCTAACACTTCCTCTCCACTATTCCAAGCTTGGGATCCATGATTGCTCAACAAATTGTTTGGCTTCATATGTTAACTCTCTTTTCAATCACCAGGTTCCCGATGCCACCAGGATGCTGGCTAGGCTTCCCTGGATTGAAGACCCCACCAATGTGTCCTGGAGCTCAGCTTCCCCAGAGACACACCCTACTAGGGAAAGAGAGAGGCAGACTGGGAGTATGGACCAACCAGTCAACGCCCATGTTCAGCAGGGAAGCAATTACAGAAGCCAGACCTTCTACCTTCTGCAACCCTCAATGACCCTGGGTCCATGCTCCCAGAGGGATAGAGAATGGGAAAGCTACCATGGGAGGGGGTGGGTTATGGGGATTGGGTGGTGGGAATTGTGTGGAGTTGTACCCCTCCTACCTTATGCTTTTGTTCACTAATCCTTTCTTAAATAAAAAATTTTTAAAAAAATAACACAACAAACCATTTGGAAGACTATACAGAGAGTCCTTAAACAAATAAAAATGGAACTGCCTTATGGTCCAGTAATATCACTCTTAGGAATTTATCCAGTGGACACTCAAGCACTAGTTAGGAGGTACATATGTGCCCCCTCTCTTCACAATTGCATTATTCACAACATCCAAAAAGTGGAAACATCCAAGATGCCCTAAATACTAATCACACCAGCTACAGAGAACAGAGATACCAGCTACCTCATGTCCACACTTAGGTGAACTTGTTATTGAGGGGAAGATATACATGCCACACTCAATGAATACATTTATAACAACAAGGGGAAATAGGATAGGATTTCTTTTTTGGTGGTTATTACTATTTGCAACATTTGTGTCATTTTATTTTATTATTATCAATAATGCTTTATTTTATTTACTTTCATTTTATTTGTTATGTGTAGTTTGTTACAAGATGTAAAATTACAATTTATAGTTCCAACTATGCCCAACACCAAAGTTCTGTATTCCTACCCTCCCACTTTCCAAAGATAACCACCATAGTTCTTGTAAGTCTTACAGTTTTCTTGCTTTTTTTTATTTTATTTTTTTTTTGGTAAGTTCATGTAAATCAGATCTCTAGATTCCACATATGAGTGAAACCACCTAGTAGTTGGCTTTTTATCTCTTTACTTGCTTCTGTAAGCATAATCACCTCCAGTTACATCCATTTTGTCACAAAGCACACAATACCATCATTTTTTATTATAGAGTGGTATTCTATGGAATGTATATCCCTTAACTTTTTAGACAGAGGGCACTGCTGATCTGTAAAACAGCCACAAATGGTTGAGCCCATGAACAGAGAGTCCCAGGAGACAGCTTGCTCTCTAGTAGCCAGTCTTGGGGAGGTATCCCAGAGAGCTGCAGGGGTCAGAACCCAAGGGCAGCAGTGTGGTGAGCTTATAGGGTGTCCATACCAGACAGTTCAGGGCAGGTGTCAGCAGGAGAAAGAGACATGGGTTTCAGAAATGAGTAGGCAGGTCTGTGACTCTCCTATTCTGAGTCTCCTGGAGTTATAGGGTGACAGCAGGAAGATGCAAAGAGTGGCTTGCTGACAGGGAGCTAGCATGTACACCTGACTGACAAGGTCAGGAGAACAGGAGGACCTGAGAGTAGCCCAGGTCCATATGTCACCATACAGGTTAGCACTGATGTGTTAGAAAAGAGATATTACATTTTGGGTAACTTGTGACCAAAATGTGTATCTGCTCTGTACATAAACAATGTATCTATTATTTATTTTTTGGTGGTGTGAGGGCCACACATGATCGATTTCACACTAGTCTGACTTTCTTTTTTCTCCAACTTCTTTATTTTTTATTTTTTATTTATTGCAAACAGCCAAAAACTGAAAAAGAAGGGGTCCATAGAGAGGTAGACAAAGAGATACCTGAAACACTACTTAACCACTAGCAAAGCATTCCCCCTACAGGTGGAGACCAGGGGCTTGGATCCAAAGGTCCTTGTGCATTATAACATGTGTGCTCAACCAGGTGTGCCACAACCCAGCCCCTAATCTGACTTTCTAAAATATTCTTACAGGGTGCCAGGTGATGGTACACCAGGTTAAGCGCAAATAGTACTAAGCACAAGGACCCATGGAGGGATCTGGGTTCAAGTCTATGGCTCTTCAACTGCACAGCGGGTGGGGGGTGCTTCACAAACAGCAAAGCAGGTCTGAAGGTGTCTTTCTCTATTCCTCTCAATCACCCCCTCCTCCCTCAATTTCTCTTTGTCCTATCCAATTAAATAGAAAAATGCTGAACATCTCTTTTCACCCTCCACCCTGAGATTTTTACTTTGGTTACCTACTCCAAACTCACTCATCATCCTGTATTGAGTTTCCCTTTCTTTTTTTTTTTTAATTTTTTTTAATATTTATTTTATTTATTCCCTTTTGTTGCCCTTGTTGTTTTATTGTTGTAGTTATTATTGTTGTTGTTGTTGTTGGATAGAACAGAGAGAAATGGAGAGAGGGAGGGGAAGACAGAGAGGGGGAGAGAAAGATAGACACCTGCAGACCTGCTTCACCGCCTGTGAAGCGACTCCCCTGCAGGTGGGGAGCCTGGGTTCAAACCAGGATCCTTATGCCGGTCCTTGTGCTTTGCGCCACCTGTGCTTAGCCCGCTGCACTACAGCCCGACTCCCTGAGTTTCCCATTCTGTTCTTCTTTCTCAACTTTTGTTTATGAGTGGGATTATCCTATACTAAATATAGACCAGGGCCCATGAGATATGGCATATGTACACATGTATTCATAAATTAGGGAAAAGCATATACCTGAAAGCAAAAGTGCACAATAGTTTGCCATGAGTCAATAAATGAAGCAAGCAAGTAGTAAGACCTAAAGGACATCATAAAATACCTAATGAAATAGTTTCTACTTAGACCTAGATACCCTCCTCACCTACTTCCTATTATATACTTCTCTCAGTCACTTCAAAGCTAACCTTATCAAAGTAAGGACTGCAAAAGCTGAATAAGTGCAAGAGACTGGCATACTTTAATGATGACTCTTTAGTCACTATCATAAGGCCATCCTGTTATCTGGGGCTCTAGTCAGGGAGTCCTCAGATTTCCACACAGACATAATGAGCCTAGACCTCAAATAAATCCCTCTCTTCATTGTCACTGGTCATCTCCATCAGGAACAACATAATGAACCCTTTGGGGGCCCATATAAGACCTTGCCCTCAAGGTAGATCAGCAATGGTAGAGAATGTTCCATCCATCCTGAAGGGAGGTTGGATAATATATTCTATCTGCCTCCTGAAGCCACAGAATGCGAACTCACAGAATGCAGTAGGTTACATAGGCTCCTATGCTGAATATGGGCCCCAGATAAAATCTATGACATTTATAATAAACAATATTTATACACTTTCCTCATATTTTTCATCTATTCTCCACCTTGATCCAGCTTTTTAGCCCTTTTTTCCAGCCAAGACATCATCTCCCCAGACAATAACTTGGGTCCACCTGCATATCAGATGTCAGGCTCAGGCAAAAAACAGATGAAGACATGGGCCCCTTGGAATATACCTAAAAATAGACCTACTAGCTATTCCAAAACAGAGACCCCAAGTCTTCCTCTGCATTATTCTTTGCTAAAGCAGTAGATAGAGTATGTTATCCAACCTCCCTTCAGGATGGATGGAACATTCTCTATCATTGCTGACCAACCTTGAGGGCAAGGTTTTATATGGGCCCCCAAAGGTTCCATTATGTTGTTCCTGATGGAGATGACCAGTCAACAGTTTGTTTGGCTTTATATGTTAACTCTTTTTTTGAGCCACCAGTTTCCAGACGCTACCATGATGTCAATGGGAGTTCCCTGAGCAGATGACCCCACCAATGTGTTCTGGAGCCCTGTTTCTCCAGATCTCTGCTCAGCTAGGGAAAGTGAGAGACAGGTTAGGAGTATGGAGCAACCTGTCAGTGCCAATGTTCAGCAGGGAAGCAATTACAGAAACAAGACCTTCCAATTTCTGCACCCCATACTGACCCTAGGTCCATACGCCCAGAGGGTTAATGAATAGGAAAGCTATCAGGGAAGGAAATAGGATATGGATTTCTGGTGGTGGAATATTCTGTAACTGTATCCCTCTTATCCTATGGTCTTGTCAGTGTTTCCATTTTATGAATAAAAATTAAAAAGACAAAAATAAATAAAATATAAAATGAAAAAATGCCCACCAGGGGTAGTGAATTCACTGTGCCAGCACAGAGCCCCAGAGATAATCCTGAAGGCTGGCAAGCATCAGTAAACAAAAGAAGGTAGGAAGGATGGAAGGAAAGAAGGAAGGAAGGAAGGAAAGAGAAAAGAAAGTGAAAGGAAAGAGGGAAGGAAAGACGGAAGGAAAGGAAAGAGAGGGATGGAGGAAGGAAGGAAGAAAGGAAGGAAGGGAATATTCCTACATACCAAAATCAAACTATGCAAAGATACTTAATTGGGAGAAGATATTCACAAATCACATATTTGACAAGGAACAGATATCAAACATCTATCAAAAAACTTACAGCTCAACAAAGGGAAAATACATGTGATCAAAAAAACATGGGCAAAAGAACTGAATAGACATTTACACATAGCCCACAGACACATGAAGAAATGCTTCACCTCATGTATCATTACAGAAATTTATAATAAAACTATGCTGAGATACCATCTGACACCAGACAGAATGGCTACGTCAACAAACCAGGAAATGATAGGTGTTGGTGAGGTTATGTAGGAGAAGAAACTCTGCCATACTACTGGTGGGAATGAAAACTGGCACAGCCCTTTTGGAAGATTGCACAGATAGTCCTCAAACAAATAAAATTGAATTGGCTTATGATCTAGCAATACTATTCTTTTTATACAAAGGACACTGAAATACTAAGTCAGAGGGAGACATGCAGCCCTACATTTATTCACAATAGCTAAAGAGTGGAAGCAACTTAAACATTTTATAAGCTATTTACTAGTGCCTTACAAGATTATAAATTATAGGATTGTGATTCCACAGCACACCTACCACTAAAGTTCTGAGAATTTCATCATTTTATTTCAAATACAAAGAGAGGGAAATCTATCACAGCAGCAGAGGTTCCCTGTGGAAATCTCTGTGATTTCAGGGCTCCAAGGAAGGGGTGCGGCAAAACATTCCGCCTATCAGGGGGCATTCTCTCCAACTTTATGATACATCTATGACTGTGAAAATAACCCTCCAGTGAAGACTTTATGCCTTTGAAACAAATCCCTTAGAAAGTATTCACTCTGAAGTTAATGGTGAGATCCTCCAATGATGAAATACAGATGTGTCTGAATTCTCACTCCTGTGTAATGCTCTCAGAAGTTCCTGGACACCCTGTTCTCTTTGTTTTACATGTCCATCTCTGTCCTCCTGCTAGTTTGGAGATACCTTCCTTACACTTCTACTGTTATATATTTGATCTATACAATTCAAATATGAATATGTCTCTGTCCTAGTCTTCTGCTTTTCCACACACGTTTCCTACAAGAAGAAATTTCATTCACTCTCAACCTCCCCTATAAAAGTGGCAAAAAAAAAACAAAAACTGTATTCTCAATTGTAATTCTCCAAGATTATTTCCCAAACTCCAAATTGCTGCCTAGATATTTCTAGTCATCTTTCTCCATTTTAGTGATGAATTTAATTCTGTGAAACTGAGATAATGCACATTCCCTACATCAAGTTTCATTAACTTTTCTCTGATTTCAATGTATCTCCATTCTTACATGTCCACCAGCAAAAATGCTTTATCTCATTTTCTCCATCCCCTTCCATGTGATTCAAAGCAGAGATATTCTTCAGAACCATCTTACATTCAGATCTTTTCTCTCCACTGTCATGAGCCCTGTACATATTAGCATTGGTTTCCTTCATGCCTATGACAAGTCTGGTAAATATCACAGACAGTTTTGTGATTAAATGGACTTAGGGTTAGAAGTTTTACATGGGTCTGGGGAGATAGTATGACGGTTCTGCAAAGGAATTTAATCCTTGAGGCTCTTGAGGTCCCAGGTTCAATTCCCAGCACCACCATCAGCCAGACCTGAACAGGGCTCTGCATCTTTTCTTTCTGTGTATCTCTATTATTGAATAATATATGTGTATATATATATATATATATATATATATATATATATATATATATAATTAGAGGTCAATACATATGTGCTTTTTCCCTCACCAGGGTTATCACTGGGGCTTAGGGCCATCAGTATAAACCCACTATTCCTCAGAGGCCATTCTCTCTCTCTCTCTCTGTCTCTCTCTCTTTCTCTTCCTTCCTTCCTTTCTTTCATTTTCATTAGATAGGACAGATAGAAATTAAGAGGAGAGGGGAAGACACAGGAGGAGAGACAGAGAGACACCTGTATCCCTGCTTCACTGCTCATGAACCATCCCCACACACACACATGCACACAGGTGGAGGGCAGGGGTTCAAACCCAGGTTTTTGTGCATGTAGTGTGTGCTTAACCAGTGTACCACCACTCATTCCCAATCAGTAAGGCTTTTTTTTTTTTTTCATATTTACTTAAGAAAGAAAGAAATAAAGAAAGAAAGAGAGAAAGAAAGGAAGGAAGAAAGAAAGAAAGAAAGAAAGAAAGAAAGAAAGAAAGAAAGAAAGAAAGAAAGAAAGATGCTAGGTTCCAGGTTCCATCCCAGGTTCCAGATGCTAGCATGATAACTTACCTGGACAGACAAACCCACCAATATGTCCTGGAGCTCTGCTTTGCCAGAACCCTTCCCCACTAGGGAAAGAGAGAGACAGGCTGGGAGTATGGATCGACCTGTCAAAGGCCATGTTCAGCAGGGAAGCAATTACAGAAAACAGACCTTCCACCTTCTATATCCCACAATGACCTTGGGTCCATACTCCCAAAGGGTTAAAGAATAAGAAAACTATCAGTGGAGGGGAGGGGTGGTGCAGAGTTCTGGTGGTAGAAATTGTGTAGAGTTGTACCCTTCTTATCCTATGGTTTAGTCAATGTTTCCTTTCTATAAATAAAATAATTAAAAAAGAAAGAAATAACAATTCTATGATATTAGAGATGGATTGGTGATACACCTACCTGATAGAGAGTAGAAATTACAGTGTGCAAGTATCTATGATGAAACAGTGCCGTAGGTCTGTCTCTAATCTCATCTTTATTTCCTCATTCCCTCCAATTTCTCTTTGTCTCTATTCAAAATAAATACACTATCTGAAAAAGAATGCATTTATATATATATATATATATATATATATATATATATTTTATTTGATAAGACAGGGAAATTGAGGGGGGATAGAGGTATTTAGAGAGAGAGAGAGACTTGCAGCCTTACTTCACCCCTCATGACCCTCCCTGTAGGTAAGGGCTGGGGTATGAGCCCCAGTCATTGCTTGATGCAGCATGTGCTCATAACTGGTGCCAACACCCACCCACCCACAATTTTTTTAGTATTTTATTTATTTTAATGAGAGAGAGAGCAAGATAAAGATACAGAAAGAGACCAGGTCACTGCTCAGCTCAGTCTTATAAAGTTGCTGGAGACTGAACCTAGGAGCTTGGAGCCTCAAGCAAAAAAGTTTCTTTTTTTAAAATTTTTATTTATAAAGGAAACACTGACAAAAACCATAGGATAAAAGTGGTACAACTCCAAACAATTCTCACCACCAGAACTCCATATCATATCTTCTCCCCTGATAGCTTTCCTGTTCTTTATCCCTCTGGGAATATGGATCCAGGGTCATTATGGGGTGCAGAACGTGGAAGGTCTGGCTTTTGTAATTGCTTCTCAACTGAACTAGCATAAAAATTTCTTTGCGGGAGTCGGGCTGTAGTGCAGCGGGTTAAGCGCAGGTGGCGCAAAGCACAAGGACTGGCATAAGGATCCTGGTTCTAACCCCAGCTCCCCACCTGCAGGGGAGTCGCTTCACAGGTGGTGAAGCAGGTCTGCAGGTGTCTTTCTCTCCTTCTCTCTGTCTTCCCCTCCTCTCTCCATTTCTCTCTGTCCTATCCAACAATGACAACAACAATAATAACTACAACAATAAAACAACAAGGGCAACAGGGGCCGGGTGGTGGCGCACCTGGTTGAGCGCACATGTTACAGTGCCCAAGGACCCTGGTTTGAGCCCCCGGTCCCCACCTGCAGGGGGAAAGCTTCACGAGTAGTGAAGCAGGACTGCAGGTGTCTCTCTCTCCCCTCTCCATTTCTGACTATCTCTATCCAATAAATAAATAAAGATAATAAAATTTAAAAAAACAACAACAACAAAGGCAACAAAAGGCAATAAATAAAATAAATATTAAAAAAAATTCTTTGCATAACCCCAGTCTCAAAATGTATATATATATATATATATCTTCATCAAATTACTTAAAATGTGCAGGCTTACCATCTGTAATACAAAGATGAAAAGAGCTTTACCAATTTAGTGTGAGAATGAAGCTGAAATCATTAATTGTTATTTATTTATTATTTATCTGGAAGACTCAAGCCTAGTCTGGAATAAACCTAGAAATTCTTGTGACCATGACTGTTCTCCTGAATTGCACTTCAGGCTGCTCAATGTAACTGAGCAAACCCATACAATTGCTTGAGTATCAAGTTATCTGTATCTAAGCCCCCAGTGGTAATTCATTATTGTTTAACTCTTTTCATCTTCCCCTTTGCCTGTCAAGGCAGTTTTGAACATTTGCCTCCTTCTTCAGCCATCTCACCCATTTTCATTAAATTTAATCTCCCAGGAGATTGTCCCTTCCAGTCTCTCATCCATAATCATATCAAACCTAATCCATCTCATTTTTGCTTTCACACAATAATTTTATTTACTCTGAAACTTATCTGCAATCTTGTTTCCAGTGTCTTTTCTCTCACTGTTCAGAATAAACCATCACCTGTATTTCCTTTCATCACTTCCCAGACTATAAAACCTCAACATGAGTCCAAGTGAAAGTGACCTTCTTCCACTACATCCTGAGTGCCCATGTACTCTTTACATTAATCTTTTAAAAATATTTTAATCTCTTTATTTATTTGATAGAGTCAGAGAGAAAATGAGAGGGGAGGTGGAAATAGAGAGGGAAAGAGACAGAGAGACATTTGAAGCACTACTTCACCACTCTTAAATCTTCCTGCCAGCAGGTGGGGAGCTGGGGATTGGAACTGGGTCCTTGCACACTGTATTGTGTGTGCTTAACCAGGTGCACCACCACTTGGCCATGCCTTAATCTTTAAACAGAGTTATACTTCTAAATTATTACTCCCTGCTTTCTAAAACATCAACTTGAATTACCACCTCCATATTCATTTAGCCTCCCAAGCAAAATTTCCTTAGATAATGTCCTTTTCATTTTTGTGTATTTTATTTATTTATTCACTTATTGGATAGAGAAAGGGAGAAACAGATGGAACAGAGAGATAGAGAGGGAGAAAGAAATACATCTGTAGCCCTGCTTCACCATTTGTGAAGCTTCCTCTCTGCTGATAGGGGTTTGAGGGTTTGAACAAATATCCTTGTGTATACTAAAATTGAGAAAGAAGAACAGAAAGATAAGCTCAAAGCAGAATCTTACTGAGTGTAGAGTATGGTACCAAAGCTTCCTCTCTGCTGATAGGGGCTTGAGGGTTTGAATAAATATCCTCGTGTATACTAAAATTGAGAAAGAAGAACAGAAAGAGAAGCTCAAAGCAGAATCTTACTGAGTGTAGAGTACGGCACCAAAGTATCAAAATATCAAAGTATCAATCTCTGGTGAGGGTGAGGGTGTGGGTGGATGTTCAGCTTGGAGGTTGTGGGGTGGGGTGAGACACAGACCTTTGGTGGTGGAAATGGTGTTAATATACACTCTATTAACTTATAGTTTCATAAACAACTATTCAATTTATATAAGAGGGAAAAATGGATCGAATGTATCAAAATTTTGATGCATAGACCATAGTTCTGAGTATGTGTTCTTTCAATATAAGCACCTAAAATTCAAATTGGCAATCAGAGTGAATTTTAACAGTGGGCTCAAATTGTTAATACGTTTCTATTAATGACTAGTTCTTTGAAATATTAAATCTCCTAAAAGCTTAGCCCAGGGAGAAGAGACACAGTTGGTGTTATCCTTTATAAGATATAAATATATGTCAATAGCATAAAAGGACATAAATTATAATGAGGTCTTACATGTTACAGCAAATCCTAACAATGGTATTTTCAAAATGAAACCAGTTGTCAAATAATTTGGGTATAGCTATAACTAACTATTGACTTCTTAAACCCTGAGACAGCAGGAAACTTCCACTTTCTCTATAGCCCATATTTTTCCAAGTCCTGGAACCTCTAGGGTGGGGCTCACTTTCCTGCATGCTTCTCCCAATGCATACCGACTGATACTGTACCTGTTGATCCCAACCCAATCAATGAAACCAGTACCATTTTGGCATGTTTCACTTCAAATGGCATACAGAGATGTCAGGTGTAGAATGCCAACTCTCCAACTTCATAATTCTGGAGAGATCTTTCCTAGCTTATAGGACTCCTTAATTCCATTTTGGGTGGTATACTTCTTAACAAAACTCAAAACCTAGATATAGACCAGGGCTCATGACACAGGGCATATGCACATGTATCCATAAGTTAGGGGAAAACATATACCTTAAAGCAAAAGTGCACAATAGTTTGCAGTGAGTCAATAAATGTAGCAAGCAAGCAGAAAGACCCAAAAAGACACCATAGATTACCTAATTAAATAATTTCTGCTTATACCTAGGTACCGCTCACCTCCTATTGTGGGTCCCTTATCATTCCAAAGCTAACCTTGTCAGACAAAGTAAGAACTACAAAAGTTGAATAAGAACAAGAGATTGGCATACTTTAATGATGACTCTTTAGTAACTATCAGGCTATCCCATCACGTGAGGCCCTGGTCAGGGAGCCCTGGGATTCCCACACAGACTTGATGGGCCTAGACTTCTAACATATCCCTATCTCCACTGTCACTCCTCATGTCCATCAGTGGACCTTGCTGTCAGTGTTGATAAACAAGGGTGAGGAATGTTCCATTCTCCAAAGGGAGGTTTGACAACACACTTCATCTACCACCCGAGGAAAATGGGTACTGAAATTAGTGTGGCCTGGAATGTTCTTAGCCGTGACCACCCAAGGAGGTCAGACCTACAGAGATGCAGAGGTTACATAGGTTCCTGTGCTGAATATGGGTCCCAGATCAAATCTATGAGGTTTACAGTTAAAATATTTATATACTTTTCCCATATTTGGGAGCTATTCTCTTCCCTAATATAAAATTCTAGTCCTTTTTCCAACTATGACATCATCTCCCCAGATAATAGCCTGGGTCCACCTGCATGTTAGATGACAAGCTCAGGCAAAAACTGATAGGGTCATGGGCCCTTTGGACTATGATTAAAATAGACCTACTAGCTTTTTCCAAAATGATGACACCCCAAATCGTCATCTGCAATATTCCAGCCTTTAGGTTCATGATTAGTCAACAATTTAATCTGCTTTATATCTTAACTCTTTTTCTGTCATCAGGTTCCAGATGCTATCATGATGCCACAATGACTTTGCTGGGCAGAGGGCCCAACTAATGTGTCCTAGAGCCCTGCCTCCCCAGATTCCTACCCCACTAGGGAAAGAGAGAAACAGGTTGGGAGTATGGATTGACCTGCCAATGTCCATGTTCAGCGGGAAAGCAATTACAGAAGCTAGACCTTCTATCTTCTGCATCCCATAATGATCCTGGTTCAATATTCCCAAAAGGATAAAGAATAGGAAAGCTATCAAGGGAATGGGGCTGGATACCTAGTTCTTATGGTGTGGGGATTATATGCAATTATACCCCCACTTATCCTATGGTCTTTCAATATTTCATATATACTATCCCTCCCTTTAATCTCTATTTTCTTTTTTTAATTTATTTTATTTTATTTATTTATTCCCTTTTGTTGCCTCTGTTGTTTTATTGTTGTAGTTATTATTGTTGTTGTCATTGTTGGATAGGACAGAGAGAAATGGAGAGAGGAGGGGAAGACAGAGAGGAGGAGAGAAAGATAGACACCTGCAGACCTGCTTCACCGCTTGTGAAGCGACTCCCCTGCAGGTGGGGAGCCGGGGTTCGAACCGGGATCCTTATGCCAGTCCTTGTGCTTTGCGCCACCTGCGCTTAACCCACTGCGCTACAGCCCGAGTCCCTTTAATCTCTATTTTCTTCACACTGACAAAACAATAAGATAACAGGGGTACAACTCCATACAATTCCCACCACCAGAACTCCATATCCTATCCCATCCCCAGATAGCTTCCGTATTTTTTACCCCTCTGGGAGTATGTGGGTTGCAGAAGGTGGAAGGTCTGGCTTCTGTAATTGCTTGCCCACTGAACATGAGCATTGGCAGGTCGATCCATACTCCCAGCCTGCCCCTCCCATCCTGCAGGGCTCTGGTGAATCAGGGCTCCAGGACACATTGGTGGGACTGTCTGTCAGGGAAGTCTGGTTGGCGTCATGGTCATGGTAGTATCTGGAACCTAGTGGCTGAAAAGAGAATTAACATATAAAGCCAAATTGTTGACTAATCCCTACGTTCATGCTAACTTCAACAGCCACTGCCATCTGAAAAGTCAGAAACTAGTGCTACCTATTATCACCACTACATCTATGACTGAATCTCCCATAACCAGTCTACTAAATGAATCTCTAATGTATAGTCCCTTCTCCTAAACATACAAGGTATCATTCAGGCAGTTGACATATCTCACCTAGGTTAAGAACAGATTTTATAAATAGTAAACATAAAACAGACATGTAGCTTACAGGCACTGATCATACATTTTGAGTTATCTAGCTTGTGTTCAAAAACTCTTTGTATTAGCTTGGAGCTTTTTCAGTTTAAGCTAATACATACAACCTCTCTGAACTTCCATTCACTCTCCATGAAAGTAAAGCCTGATAGTATACAGTCTACTATCACTTACAACTCAAGGTTCTGCTAAGATGCCATCTATTCAGGGCTGCATGGTAGTGCACCTGACTGACATGTTACATGGGCAATAAAGAAAGAAAGATAGAAAGGAAGGAAGGGAGGAAGGAAGGAAGGAAGGAAGGAAGGAAGGAAGGAAGGAAGGAAGGAAAGAAGGAAGGAAGGAAGGAAGGAAAGAAGGAAAGAAGGAAGGAAGAAATAAGAATAACACTATTTTGAAACTTAGTTGATACCTGATTATTTGACAGGACTTGAGGGTCAGTGTGGCTTACTCAGTAGAATGCACACTGTCATGAGCAAGGACTTGGGTTCAAATCCCAATTCCTCAAGGAAGCTTTATGAGCAGTGGAACAGTGGTAAGGTAGTCTCTCTCTGTGTGTCTTTCTATCTCTCTCTCTTCTCTCTCCCTTTCTTTCTTCTCCTATCCTCTGTATCTCCCTCTCCTCCTATCTCTCTCTCTCTCTCCTCTCTAATAATAAAAATGAAAAATATACTGTATTTTTTCCAGTGAAGGTAAGTAATTATTTTAGCTCACAGCTATTCATTGATTTGGATCAAACAATATTTTATTTTTTCTGAAAACTTGAAGTCAAAGGATTAGACTATTTATAACATTCAGAAAAAAATAATATGGAACTTAATTCTTTTTCTTTTTATTACAATATATAAATTTAACTCAGAAAATTATCAATACACAGAATTTAACTGAAATATCTGTCACTGTTTTACAAGAACTTCTTTCCCCAAATTTGTTTGTTATACAAAATGTTTTAAATAAAATCATTATGACAATATGGAATGAATAAAACAGCCATGTCTGACGTTCTGGAGCTTTCCTAATAGTGTAATGCAAGCTATATAATTATTCTTTAATAGTGAGTGCTAGGACATTAACCAATTACCATAGAATTCTAAAATAGTTTTCATTTTTATCAAAAGTAGAGTTATTGTACTATTAACAAACACCATGCAATTTCAAGAATTTTTATTTGTTACTTGGGCTATCCAGATTTTTAAAAATATTTATTTATCTATCCCCTTTTGTCGCCCTTGTTGTTTTATTGTTGTAGTTATTATTGATGCCTTCGTTGTTGGATAGGACTGAAATAAATTGAGAGAGGAGGGGAAGACAGAAAAGGGGAGAGAAAGATAGACACCTGCAGACCTGTTTCACTGCTTATGAAGCGACTCCCATGCAGGTGGGGAGCCGGGGGCTCAAACCAGGATCCTTATGCTGGTCCTTGTGCTTTGCGCCATGTGCACTTAACCGCTACCGCCTGACTCCCTCCAGATTTCTTTCTGGAAAGTCCTTACTATGGAAATAATCATGATATGTTCCACTGTAAATCCTCTAAATTCACAGTTTGGATCTTAAACAATTAAAGTTATTTTTTATGATCAGTACTAACAATAAGCTGTGACAACAGAGACACTGCTTCGTTTTGTTTTAGGTGTATCTGAGAATGACTTACTCATAACAATGAAAAACAGTATTAATTAAGTGCTTCATGTTTTTCAGTGACTGTGCTTGATGCCTTATAGATATATTAGTTCATTTAATCTTCCCAAGCACTGTTAAATAGAGACCAACCATCTCTCCTGAAGGAGCACATTGAAACTTGAAAGGTCATACAATGTGCCCCAGGAGACATAATCAGAAATTTTTTCAAGTATATTTAAAGGTATGTCTGTTCTGAACTATAAGCTTGATCCCACACCTTGTAAAGTTAAAGAAAAAATATATACTTTTATAGTTTTTGTGTATATATATACATATATGTATATAGTTTTATAGTTTTTACAACTGACATTTATTTAAATTTTACAGTGTGATTTTCAGATATTTATTTTTAAATGGTAAATATATCTTCAAAATGTTGCTTAAATTTACAGAGTGCTAGTAAGTAAAGCCAAGAAATTATATTAATTTCATCACTTATAGGTGTAACTTAAGAAACAGAGACAAAAAGTTTAAAAAATAATGTAAAACTCTAACTGGGTTCAGGGTATTGTACCTGAGTAAAGGTCTCCGGGAAGGATGACAGGGAGGGGGTTAAGAGGATTTTGAGGTCCTGGAGCATGATGGTGGGGAAGGACCTTAATTGGGTATCTTACAGACATCTATCACAGGGAGATGAGAGGTTGTACTCATGTGCCAACAACTGCAAAAACCCCAGCTAAAATGATAAAAAAAAATTTTTTGCTCAATGAAAAGGCTGATTCTCTCAGTTTCACATTTTAATGTCATTAATCAGAAATATTGGGCATCTGAAATATTGGTCCCCACATACTCTTTTTTATTCGTGATTTAGTATTGATTTACAAAATGATGGAACAATAGGGTTATAATTTCACACCATGCCACACACAATTTTCTGTCCTATTGGAAACAGTAATATCTCTCCCAAGGTCACAGATATAGATTGACTATTATTTCTATAACTATCTATATGTATAAATGCCCATTTTTCATTATAGTCCTGTCTTCCTTTCCCTTCTTAGTCACACCTACACTTATTGATACTTTCAAATGACCTTCCATTTTCCCCCTTCTTTCTCTGGGTCTTGGGGTCTTGGTGGAATTGGAGTTCAGAGCTTTCTGATCATCTTCTCCTAACATTTCTCCCCCCTCTGGGAGTATGGACCAAACACTATTTATGGGATACAGAAGGTAGGAGATCTGGCTTCTGCAGTTGTTTCTATGTTGAACATGGACATTGGCAGGTGGATCCATACCCCAAAGGCTATTTCTATCTTTCCCTAGTGGGGAAGGGCTCTGGAGAGGTAAGGTTCAGGGACACACTGGTGAGGTCTTCTGCCCAGGGAGGTCATGATGGCATCATAGTAGCACCTGCAACATATATATGTGTGTGTGTGTGTGTGTGTGTGTGTGTGTGTGTGTGTGTGTGTGTGTGTATGTATATATCAAGACAAAACAATGAAATTGAACAATAAACAGGAACCAAAAATTAGGATTATAGTAGATAAGAATAGGGATCTTAAGGCAGAGAGAAACTAGCAAATCTATTTTAGGTATCTTCTAGGGGGCCATGGGTTTAGTGGCAATTTTTTGAGTTTGGTAACTAAAATGCAGTCAGAGTTGAGAATAGGGCAAGAAAGCTGGATTAGGGCAGATAATATCTACTGATATTGAAGAAAGTATATAAACACAATTAACTGTTTACCCCAATGATCTGATTCAGGATCTATATATGTTTATGTTTAGCACAGGTGTCCATGTAACTTCTTATTCCCTATCAGTTAAGCTCATAGTCCATGGTCACAGCTGAGAACATTCCAGGCTGTACTCATTTCAGGACCAAATTTCCTTAAGTTTCAGAGTAGGATGACCTACTCTGCTCTACAATGAGGACAAGGTCCTATAGATACTCACAAGAGGGCTTATGATGATCTTCCTGAGAAGTGACCAGTGATGGAGAAGAGAAGGCGCTTGGGGCCCAGATGTGGCACACTGGGTTAAGTGCATATAGTATAAAGGCAAGGACCTGAGCAAGGATCTTGGCTTGAGCCTCAGGCTCCCCACCTGCAGGGGGGTCACTTCACGACTGGTGAAGTAGGACTGAAGGTATCTACATTTCTCTTCCTCTCTCTATCCTTCTCTCCTCTCTTAATTTCTCTCTATCTTATCCAATAAAACAGAAAAGTCCACTAAGAACTGTGGATTCTTAGTTTAGGCACCAAGCCCAAGCCTCAGTGATAACCCTTGCAGAGAGAGAGAGAACTATTAGAAGTCTAAGCCCATCATATCCAAGGATCCCCTGACTAGGGCTCCAGATGATGAGGTGGCCTGGTTTTGACCAAAAAGGTCATCATTAAGTGAACCTATATCTTCCCCTTTTTCAACTTTTGTAGTATTTTCTTTATTTGAAGAGCTTAGAATTTTTCACAGTTGTTAAAATGTTGAGTTTTAGTTGTTGTGCCCAGACCAGTATTAGTTTTGTGGGGTCTGGCCTCAAGTTAGGGAGGAAATAGACCTGGGGTTTTAGTGGGGTCTGAGTTAACATTTACTGCATTTGCTTGTTTGATGATTCTGTGTGGAGGGCCCATGTACTCTTAAGAGACTTAAGGCTGAGAAAGCTGATCTGGTGCTCTGCTGTTTGTTAGTTAGTGCAACTCAACTAGAAAAGCCATTACTCAGGGCAGTGACATAAACTTGCAGAGGGACATTAAAGCAAGCAAGAGACTCCTTTTGGAAGTGGTAGTGACAGAGAACATGAACAACAAAAGGCCCTTTGAGACTCTTTGGGATGTGAAGTTTCTATCTCCCACAAAGTAACCCAGAATCCTCACTGTACATAAGAGGACACCTCTTTCCACACCTGCACCTCTTTCATGCCCTCTTTTTGGAGTTAGGTGATTTAGTGCACTGTCTCTTGGTTAAGGAGGCTGATGAATGGGTAACACTTTACATTATAGCACACACACCTCCATGTGAAAGATGGAACGCCCTCCCATAATTGAATCTGAAATGGAATAAAATGATGAAAAATTAGCACAGGCTTCCTCTTTATATGCTATAGGGAAGCAGCTGAGAGGTCAAGAAACTGGGAAATGAAGAGGGTCATTGCATAGTCTCTGCTGGTAGGAATTTGTGTAACATGGTCTCATGATTAAAAGGAGTGTGTGTCCTGCTGTGGCACCAAGGTACAAGAGAGTGACTAGTAAATTGGTGCAGTTGACAAGATGTCATTTGTTATCTGCTTTAAAATGTCAGGTCATGTCATTATGGTGAAATATGCTCTCTCTCGATGTATGTCTTACAAAGCAGGTTCAATGTTTGGCACTATTCTATTTCAATAAAGGAAAACAGCTTTTAATCTGGAAGGCGCTGTCACCAGGAGGGAAATAAGGTCATCTGAGACTGTTATTTGGTCATTTCTTCACTGCCCTCCATTGCTGCTCTATTTCAATAGCCCAGTTGGTTCACATTCTTTCTTTAATTTATCTTTTGAGGACTGTAATTATCCATCTGCTCTCTTGGCAAAAGGTACAAGGAGAAAAGAGGACTTTTGATATTGCAAGGTTAAGAAAAGACATACTTTTTTTTTCTTCTCCAAATGTTGACATTGGCTTTATTCATAAACATTCAAAACAGGAAACTAACTAAATGTCCTTCAATAGGTGAATGAAAGTAAAGTTTGATACAGGCATAAAGGGTATGCTTTATTACAATAGAGACAGAGTGATATAGGCAAACACACAGGTAAATCTCAAATTGCCAGATTTAGATAGTTGTGAGACTTTTCAGAACTCCTCTCCAAGTCCAAGAATGCAATCAGGAGACAATAGATTTCTATGGTACAGAGATTACAAACAAGCAAGGAGACATTTTAGAGACAAAAAGACAGGAAAACTATAAAGTTTGTAATCCTGCATTGTATTATTATGTTAATTGAGAGGTGTATTGCATTTATGGGGAATTGTATTGACTAGAAGTCTTAGTCTGCTTAAACACAGGGCATTTAAAGACTAATTTATCTTTTCTAACCTCTCTACATGTTTTATTGATCTTACACAGAAGTCTTTATTTGTACAAATTTGTACTATTTACCTCTATTAGAAAACACAAAATATGTTTCCAATTTTAAAACCTATGACTCACAAATAAAAAAATAAATAAAAGGAAACATGTGATCAAGACCTCTCCTATTTAGAGTCATCACAGTCACCTTGGAGAGAAATTTGCTTTACAAGCAACAGAAAAAGTAAGGACCTTGAGTTATAGATCTGTGTTCTCTTTAGTTAGAAAAGACTATCAGGACACAAATGACCCCACAAGTATATAAGAAGGTATCTTCTTTTAGATACATCTTAGTTTAGTATGTTACATAAAAGTCTAAATGGGAAGTGATGAGTCGTGAACATAGAGTATGGAAAATAAATAATTCTGGCTTATTGCTCTGTCATGAAAAATCATTGATTTGGAAGTTAGAAGACTTACAGAATAGTGTGTGAATAGCAATAAGAATATAGCTCAAGATGGGATTATGCTTTAAGGATTCTGAGACACTTTGAAGTGACTTTTTTAATAAATGTAAAGTTGCTTTATCCACATACCCACTAGTGGGGAGGCTTTCAGAATTTACTCTTCTGGGTAAACAATGTTAACACAGAAGGGATCAGGTCAGTGGA
This sequence comes from Erinaceus europaeus, assembly GCF_950295315.1. NCBI lineage: Eukaryota > Metazoa > Chordata > Mammalia > Eulipotyphla > Erinaceidae > Erinaceus > Erinaceus europaeus. Next base: position 104,930,338 of record NC_080164.1, on the reverse strand, counting down.
AATCATTATAAAGAGGTGGGAAAGTAGAGTTATAGGCACCCTCATTCCACTTCAGACCAAGCGACAATGGATGTTGTTTATTTCATTCTAATTTATTTATTTATTTATTTATTTATTTGTGAGAGATAGAAATTGGAAAGGGAAGGAAAGGTAGAGAGGGAAAGGAACAGAGAGACACCTGCAGCCCTACTTCAATACTCATGAAGCTTTCCCCCTGCAGGTGAAAATGTGTGTTCTTAACCAGATGCAATTGCATGGTTCCATATTTTATTCTTATGTAAGGCCTTTGTCTATTGTTAAAGATTGTCTTTATAAAATCTCTTGCATATATTGGTGTTGCAACTCCAAGTGTCCACAGTAGCCAGGTGAACGCATGCTAAGCCACATGGGAAGAGCCCAGTGTGAGTGAATGTCTCTGCTGGAGTTGGCTCCAGCATCTCCCACACACACACCTGGCCATTCTTCAATCCTCTGTTTTCCTGCTTGATGAAACTGCAGGTATTTTCACATCCAACTCTCTGAATGCTAAGCACTGAAAAATTATCAGACACGCACATAGGCACACACAGGTGCACAAACATTCACACACACCTTTTGATAAAGATGTGCATATGAGACTACGCAGCTCAAATTAGTTAGATCTGTGAGAAGTGACTGCTTCTAGCCACTTTGAGACCTTTGTGAAATTACTGCTGTGTGCTTACCAAGAATATTCTCAAGCAAACCATCTACACAGACTGGATCTGAATTATGATTATCTTACTACAAAAAAAGAAGTCGAAAATGATTTTAACAACTAGGCCATGGCAGTGGTGCACCTAGTTGGGCACATGTTAAAGTACAGAAGGACTTGGGTTTGAGTCTGTGGTCCCTACCTGCCTGGGGGAAAGCTTCATGAGTGGTGAAGCGGGGCTTCTTTTTCTATTTCTATCTCCCCACCCCTTTTAACACCTGTAATTATCAAAAATAAATAAATAATCACATAAAACTAAAAAAAAATATGTACACTAAGTGATATAGGGAAATAGAAATCCTATCAAATTTGGATGACCCTTAAACATATTTAGAAATATGTAGAGAAAGGCCCTCAGCAGCACTATCTTTGACTAACTTGGCCACTGGAGGGAAAGGCAGCACGTGCAACTAAGATATAAGAGAAGGATAGCCAGGGCCAGGTGATGGCTCACCTGGTTGAGTGCACATGTTACAATGTGCAAAGACCTGGGTTTGAGCCCTCAGTCCCCACCTGCAGGGGGAAAGCTTTGCAAATGGTGAAGCAGGGCTGCAGGTCTCTCTGTCTCTCTCCCTCTGTAACACCCCCTTCCTTCTCAATTTCTGTCTGTCTCTATCCAATAAATAATTAAAGATAAAAAAGAGGGATACCCATGGAAGGGAAAATAATCTCCAAATGTTTTTCTACACACAATTATAATCTTTATTTTTTAATGTTTATTTACTTATTTCTTATTCAACAGAGGCAGAGAGAAATTGATAGGGGAGGGGAAAATAGGGAGGGAGACACCTGAAACCCTGCTTCACCATCCCTGAAGCTTTCCCCCCTGCAGGCAAGGACACGGGCTTGATCCTGGGTCCTTGCACACTGTGTGTGAACTTAATCATATACACCACAACCTAGCTCTTAGCTATAATTTTTCATGGGATGGTGTATGGTTGGAAGGATTGGAGAGATAGATCATTGAGTGATGTGTGTGTGTGCTTTCTCCCTCCCAAAGATACTGTAAATAGATTCCACACAGATTCTCCTCCTGGTATGGTTAAAAATATCAAGTCTTGGGAGTTGGGCAGTAGTGCAGCGGGTTAAGTGTGCGTGGAGCTAAGCGCAAAGACCAGCTTAAGGATCTCAGTTCGAGCTCCCAGCTCCCCACCTGCAGGGGAGTCGCTTCACAGGCAGTGAAGCAAGTCTGCAGGTGTCTATCTTTCTCTCCCCCTCTCTGTCTTCCCCTCCTCTCTCTATTTCTCTCTGTCCTATCTAAGAATGACAACAATAATAACTACAACAATAAAAACAACAAGGGCAACAAAAGGGAAAGTAAATAAAGTTTAAAAATGTTAAAAAATATCAAGTCTTCTTTGTTCCTTTTATTCAAAAGGTCAATATAGTTAACTGATTTAGATGATGAAAACACTATGCTGGACCCATGCATTGCTTCTTTGTTGTTGGGTTAAAGTAGAACTATACACTTGTTATCTTGTAAATCAGTCAACATATATATGTATATATGTTAATTTTATATATATGTTAATTATATATAATTAACTTGTGTGATACTGACTTTTCTGATGAAAAGACATAGGCAGAGGAAGTGAGGGTAAGATACCACAGCACCAAAGCTTCCCCAGTACCATGGAGACAGGACTTGAACCTGGGTCAATCTCCTAGCAAAGCAGACTCTCCTCCTGCCCCTCCTCCCATAATGATACCTATTCAATCTGTTTACTCCTGGTATGGAGGATAAGATCAAAGTACAGCGTGAAGTGGTTAGGAACTACAGGAAGAAGGGAGGAGCAAAGTACAATGGAAACTAAATTGTCCTGACATTGCTTTCTGGTTTGGCATCAAGACATCCTTACAGATGGACCACCAATGTTCTCTGGCATCCATTTGACAAACTTGGCTTCAGTCTCTCCCAGTTCTGAGTCTCTGCCTTAGTAATGACCTGGTAGCCTGGTCTCCGTGGTGCTGCCCCTGTCTTATTCTGGACCCTTTTCCCCCCTAGATTGAAAGCTACATTAAAAACAAACAAAAATAAAGAGCAACAAAAGGAAAAATAAACAATAATATATTTTAAAATATGACCTCCTTAGGGAAGCCTTCCATAACTGATTTGATTAGGTTATAATTTCCTGCCCTACATTTTTGCTGCATTCTGTGTCACTTATTTGAAATACTTGTACACAATCACATGCACACATATACGCACGCACACACACACACACACACGCAGAGAGAAAGAGAGGACATTTATTTACTTGATTGCTTATTTGTGTCCCTCACTAAACTGTTGGATTTGTGAAGACAAATTTTTACCATATCTACCTTGTTCATACTCTCACTTCAATCACTGACACACAGCATGCCTTCAGTTATATCCACTGGGTAAACCTGGATACAGGTTGAGAAAGAGCCCCCTTCTTTATGTTCCATAGGTTACTGCTGCTCTGCCAGGGGTTCCCTTTATATACTCCACCCCACTTCTGGAACTTTGACCTAACCCAATGCACTGAGACTATGGTTTCTTGTGAAAGAGCATTCTGAATTAATTAATTAACTAATTAATTATTTTTCTTTATTGGATATTAATGATTTCCTTTACAGTTGTTGACATATACATGTCTGCAGAACACCCTTATCCCAACTTAGATCCTTTTCCATCATCTAAAGCCCACCCAGTGGACTCTAAAGCCCACCCAGTAGATCCCTCCTTCCCTAGATTCTGGTTTTTTTGTTTGTTTTGTTTTTGCCTCCAGGGTTATTGCTAGGACTTGGTGCAGGCACTATATATTCACTGCTCTTAGCAGCTTTTTTTTTTTTTTTTTCATTTTATAGGATAGGACATATAGAAGCCAAGAGAGGAGGGGGAGATAAAGAGGAATAGAGAAAAGAGACAACTTCAGGCTTGCTTTACCCCTTGTGAAGTGTCATTCCCTACAGTTGGGGAGCAGGGATTTTTTTTTTATTTTTTATTTAAGAAAGGATTAATTAACAAAACCATAGGGTAGGAGGGGTACAATTCCACACAATTCCCACCACCCAATCTCCATTTACCACCCCTCCCCTGATAGCTTTCCCATTTTCTGTCCCTCTGGGAGCATGGACCCAGGGTCATTGTGGGTTGCAGAAGGTAAAAGGTCTGGCTTCTGTAATTGCTTCCCTGCTGAAGCAATGGGCGTTGACTGGTCGGTCCATACTCCCAGTCTGCCTCTCTCTTTCCCTAGTAGGGTGGGTCTCTGGGGAAGCTGAGCTCCAGGACACATTGGTCTTCAGTCTAGGGAAGCCTGGCCAGCATCCTGATGACATCTGGAACCTGGTGACTGAAAAGAGAGTTAACATATGAAACCAAATAAATTGTTGAGCAATCATGGACCCAAAGATTGGAATAGTGGAGAGGAAGTGTTAGGGGGGGTACTCACTGCAAACCCTAGTGTACTTCTGCTTTCAGGTATATATTTTTCAGTAGTTTATGGATACGTGTGAACATATGCTCTCTCTCACAGAAACTGGTGTATATCTAGGTTTTGGGACTTTGTTAGAAAGTGAACCACCTGGGATGAAATTAGAGTGTACTATAAAAGGAAAGGTCTCACCCGAGTAATGAAGTTGAAGGGTTGTCATTCCACACATGAAGTCTCTGGACACAGTCTGAAATGAAGCATGTTGAGGAGGCAATCGTTGTGTTGGTTTTTTGTGCTCGGCAGATGCAATATTATTTGATATGGATTGGGAGAGGCATATGGGAAAGTGGGCCCTATCCAAGGGTTCCAGGACTGGGGGAAGTAGAGTCTCTATAGTCGAGATGTGAGGTTCCTGCTGTCTTAGGGTTCAAAAAGACAATTGATAGTTAATGTTATCATCACATTATTTGGTAATTGAGTTAACTTTGAAAAGTCCTTTTGTTAGGGTTTGCTGTACAGTACCCAGTATCTTGTATATAGCTGTGCTATTGGTTGCTTCTAATCTACTTGGTCTAGGCTTTTGAGAGAGTCTGCATATCAATTACACAGCCTATATATTAAAAAGATTCAGTTTGTGTTTTGAAAAACTTTGAAACATACAATTGGTTTTCCCCCTCTCATATTAATTAGCTAGTGATTTATATGTCTACATTTTGCTAGGAGTGTACATAAACACCATTCCCACCACCAAAAGACTGGGACCCATCCCTCCTACCCACTCCCACCCCCCACTGGCCCACGAAGCTGCATGTCTACCCCTCACCACAGGGCTTTTACTTTGGTGCCCTACTTACAATTTGGTCAGGTCCTGCTTTTAGTTTCCCTTTCAGATCTTCTTAGTTAACTTCTGTTGATGAGTGGGATCATTCCATACTCATCTTTATCTTTCTGACTTAACTCACCTGACATAATTCCTTCTATCTCTGTCCAAGATGGGTCAGAGAGGGTGGGTTCATTGTTCTTGATAGCTGTATAGTATTCCATTGTGTATATATACCACAGCTTTCTCAGCCACTCATCTGTTGTTGGGCACCTGGGCTGCTTCCAGGTTTTAGCTATTATGAATGTGCTGCTATGAACATAGGAGTACACACCTCTTTTTGGTTGGGTGTTATGGAGTCCTTGGGGTATAACCCCAGGAGAGGAATTACTGGATCATGTCTAGCCTTCTGAGAGGAAGGTCCATGTCTAGCCTTCTGAGAGTTTTCCAGACTGCTCTCCACAAAAGCTGTACCAATATACATTCCCACCAGCAATGTAAAAGGGTTCCTCTGTCCCCACAACCTCTCCAGCATTCGTTGCTGCTGTCCTTTTTGATGTATGCCATTATTACAGGAGTGAGGTGGTATCTTAGTGTTGTCTTAATTTGCATTTCTCTGACAATCAGTGACCTAGAGCAGTTTTTCATATGTTTGTTAGCCTTTTGGATCTCCTCTGAGGTGAATGTTTTGTTCATATCCTCTGCCCATTTTTGGATGGGGTCATTTGCTTTTTTGGTGCTAAGTTTGCTGAGCTCTTTATATATTTTGGTGATTAATTTCTTGTCTGAAGTGTCATCCCCTACAGTTGGGGAGCAGGGATTTTAAACCAGGTCCTTGAGAGTGGTACTTGCTCTTTGAACTATGTGCACTCAATCACCTGCTCCACTGCCCTCCCCAGTTCTTCACTTGGGTGCAATATACCTTATCCACTTCTAGTGAATATTTTATTGTCTAAAAGAATTTCAGTTTAGAGCTACCAAAATCTCCAATCTGAACAATTTGTTATTTTGCCATGTGTGCAGGTTCAAGCCTACCTCTTATTAAATTGGAGTGTCTATTATATCTATCTATCATCTATCTATCTATATCATCTCTCTCTCTATATATATATATATATAATCTATCGTCTATTGATCTATCATCTATTTTCTATTTATATATCATCTATTTTTATTTATATATCATATTTCTTTTTATTATCTATTTATCATCTATCATCTATATACCTATTTTCTATTATCTGCCATCTATCATCATCTATGTACCATCACCTTTCTTTCTGTCAATCATCTATTTATCTTTCTATAATTTATTTATCTATCATCATCATCATCATCTTTCTGTATATCATCTATTTATCCATACATTCATTATCTTCTTTCTATTTTCTATTTATCATCCATCTGTCTATTTTCTATTTACCTGTCTATCATCTATCTATCTAACTCAATCGTCTATCATCTATCACCTGTCTACAAAAGGTTGAATGGAGAAGTGAAATCCTTCTTATGGAAAAAAAAAAGTCCAATTTAAAGAGTAATACTTCAATAGCTTCTTGAAATAATGTCCTTGATGAAAAATTTTATTTATATCAAAACAACCAATACACTCACATAGATTCTACCCTTAACTCAGCAAAAATTATTGAAGTCTGCTTGATTCTGAAGAGCCAAACAATTCTTTCTACTCAGAGGTAGGAGGACATCTGCATTCAAATGTTTACAAAGGGGAATTAGGCTGTAGAGCAGTGGGTCAAGCACAGGTGGTGCAAAGCACAAGGACCTCCATAAGGATGCCGGTTCGAGCCCTGGCTCCCCACCTCCAGGGAAGTTGTTTCATAAATGGTGAAGCAGGTCTGCAGGTGACTGTCTTTCTCTCCCCCTCTCTGTCTTTCCCTCCTCTTTCCATTTCTCTCTGTCCTATCCAACAACGATGACAACAACAATAGCTACAACAATAAAACAACAAGGGCAACAAAAGGGAATAAATAAATAAAATAAATATCTAATGTCAGAGTCAAAGTCTGTCCGAGCAGGAGGAACTAAACACTTAAATAATTGTCCAGTTAGTTACAATAGATACAGAAAACTGAACTAGATAAGTAAGATAGTAAAGGAACCTCATACAGTATTGGAATCTGCTCTGAATTATCCAATAAGTATCCCAATTTCACATATCACTTCTATGTCTCAGTTTTTGTTTTTATAATGTAAGTGCATTTTCCACCTCAGCAAGGTTTGTGCCCTTTATGATGCAAATTTAGCATTTCCCCTGTTTTGTTTTGTTTCCCAGAATGCTGTCACGTCTATAGTGTATGACCTTAACTTCACTATAGATAATTTGACCACAATGTTGTCTAAAGAATTATTTATTCATCATCCAATACTAAACAGGAAATATCCCCTGGATACTCTGCTCTATTTTCATGTTTGCAAGATTTTTTTAAAATCCTGAAAAATACACTTTTTCTCTTCTTTTTTTTCTCAGTATATTCCTATACAGTTGATAAAACTAGTTCCTTTGCTCACCTGGCTGATGACTACCTGTGGAACAAATAAATTATATATTCACAACTTTCTTTATGATCATGTTATTTTTGGCCATCACTGGAACTCCACTGCTCTAGACTGATTTTGTCAGACAGAAAGACAGAGAATGACACAGAGGGACAAAAAGAAAGAAACCACAGCTTCATATAGGTGGATTGAGCTCTCAAGCCTAGGTCATGCACAGAACAAAGGAGGCAAATTATCCGCATAAGCTGTCTCAGAGAGCCTAAATCCATAGCATCCCATAAAATGGTAGGAGTTAATTTTAACCTATATCCAATCCAGAAACACATATGTGAAATTACTTTGAGTCATCTACAAGAAAAGTAGATATCTAGGATAATAGTTACTAAAGTAAATACCGGCATCAAATTTTGTGCTCTTGTTACTCTAAAACAAATTAGGGCAAAGACTGAACTGTGCATGAAAAATGCAGAAGTGTGCTTAGGTGGTGGTACAGTGAATAAAGCATTGAACACTAAAGCCTGAGGTCCTAAGTTATCGAACTGGCAGCTCATGTTACTAGAGTGATATCTGGTTCTCTCTCTCTTCTCTTATCATTCTCATTAATAAGAAATATAAAAGGTAAAACAAAGACACAGCTGGTTTTTCATGCTTCACTTACAAATTATATATACAGACCTGACAATTAATAGTGTTCATATATATTAAAACTATATAATTTTTTTATCTTTTCATGTGTTCATCATTAGTGATATTTAAATTTTGTTTATTTATAAAATGGAAATATTGACAAAACTATAGAATAAGAGAGGTACAATTCTACACAATTCCCACCCCCAGAGCTCCATATCCAATCCCTTCCCTTGATAGCTTCCCTATTTTTTATCCCTCTGGGAGTATGGACCCAGGATCGTTGTGGGGTGCAGAAGGTGGAAAGTATGGCTTCTCTCTTCCCCGATCCAGCTTTCTAGTCCTTTTTCCAACTATGACACCATCTCCCCCCGACAATAACCTGGGCCCATCATTAGTTATTTAACGCTGGTTTACAAAATGATTGTATTTCAATGTTAAGGTTTAATACCCATTCAAAAGTCTGGGAGTTAGTTATTAATAGTTGAAGTAAGAAACACTGAGCATAGGACTCCCCTTCAGCATGTTATGTATAAGTCATGATATACATTCAATATGTGCTTTTCATTTATATGCAATTTCAGTCAATGTCACTTTCTTTTAACTATTTAAACATAACTTTATTTTAGGATACTCTGTCCATGATAGATGTTTTCTATTAGCCACATGGTTAAATATAATTCTTTTTGTCCTCTTTCTTTTTACCTTTTTACTTAGTTATTTATTATTGGATATAGGTGGGGATGATGGGCTTGAACCCAGGTCCTTGCACACTGTAGTGCATGTGCTTAACCAGATGCTCTACATCCTCACCCCTCTTTAAAAATAATTCCACACTGAGCAGAAAACAGAATGCATCCAATAGAATTAATGTGAAAATGCCCACAGACAACAGGGAAGGACCTTGTTGTCACCCAAGAAAGAGCACATAAATTGTCTTATGGTTAAGACTTTAAGTCACCTGAGGGACTCCTAGCCTATCTGCCCCCCCCAAACACACACACACACACACACACACACACACACACACACACACACACACACGACACACACTGCAGAATATAGGTGACACATCCTTCTAAGTGAACATCCTTTCTGTATTCAGAGACTTAGCATTTAACCCACCACCTTCATTACAGCTTTCTAACAGCTCAGAGAACGTATATAGACACCAACTGATAATTATCTAATGCTAATCCCAGAAAATATAATTATGTAATGTGAAGAAAAACTATCACAATATTTATTCTTTGTATTTTCTCAGTGCTACTTTGTATTTTCTCAGTGCTACTCTTAGTTAGAACTTTTCAGAGAATGGAGACAAGAGAATGTAGTAATAAATTTCATAGGTAATAAAATAAAATAAAATAATTTATCCTATCAATGTATACAAGTAACAGCTCAATAAATCCTCAGAAAGAAAATAGAAAGAGAGATTTTCTTTTAAAGAAGATAAGCCCTTAAGCTCTGCAAAATAACATTTTTCTTAATGTGCCATTATCTCTTCAGTTAATACTCTGGAACTCTCTCCTATTTGTTCTAATTACTTCATTAAATTTATAAACAGTATTCTACCCAATAAGCATCAATTTGTTATATTTCAATAACTCTCTCGGGCATAACTCTTCAACATTGAGCATGTTACAATTTTGGAAATACTGTTGCTGTTCCCCATAGCTTTTGTAAAGCATGCATATCCAAATTAATTGGGAACACCAGTAGACTTTAAAATTCACTACTACCTCAAAAAGAAAGTGACATTGTATAATATCTCCTGAAAAAAAATGGATACAAATAAGTAGGTAAATATACAAATAAATGTGAAAAATCTGAGAAACAGAAAAAGTAACAAAACGTTAAATTTGAATTTTCTCAGTGCAAGAAGTTGGCTTGTGTAAGTGGCACTGGATAGCTAGTGCATCTTCTACTGAGTAATGCTGGTTCTAGATACAATTCTTCTTCTAGCATTTGCCCTTCTTCCATAGCCAGTCAACAGTGTCAGGTTGAGCCTGCTTGAAAGCTGTCAGGAGCTGCTTGTTGCTGGCTATGAAAGTGACTGGGATCCATGTGGATTCAGTCAGCTAGGAAGGATCCTCAGTTTCCCCAGTGAATGGGTACTCACGGGATGCACCACGGGAAGGTCGATCCAATGCATCCCATCTAGATACACTTAAAAAATGAAGCTCAGGGGGCTCAGCATTCACATTGCAGTGCAAAATGACCTATGTTCAAGCCCCTGGACCCCACCTTCAGGGTAAAGCTTCATCTCTCAGACTCCTCCACCCTTCTCAATTTCTCTTTATCTCTACAAATAAATAAATAAATAAATGTTTTAATGGAGCTCAAGAATTGAAAATAAAAATTAATATACTGTCTCCATACTAGGTATACTCTCCTTGTTAGTGCTTTTGAATCGGGGCATTCTACATCTTCTTAAATGTCCTTATGTCCTCAGAGTGGATCAAAAAGCTGCTAAAAGAAAGTATTGTATGTTTAGTAGAATCTCTGCACATACACCTCACAACTGGGAACTGAGAAGCAACAGGGAAGATTATTTAAAACTGGATGCAGAACTACTTGGTCTTAATTTAGATAATCAATATAGATTTGTGGATCAGGTAACATAATCACTGCAGCATAATTTGACACTTCTGGTTACTCAATCAAATGTTTTCAAAGTCAGCTTAGTTTTCTCAAGGTAAGAAAACAATATAATACTAAGACTTTCTAATCCCTTCATTTATAGCAATGAGTATTTGTATGAACGGCAAGCTCTAATGGGCATGTGCCAGGTGTGCTTTCAGTAGCATCACAGTAGAAAATTCTTGCTGAAGTTCTAGGTGCTGTGCTAATGAAAATGAGCTACATTGCATTCAGACCAGAACAAAAATAATATATTTTACAGATAGTTCAGGGATCAAGACAAGTAATTTGTCAATTTTGCCCTCAGTTTAAATTAGGAAGACCTATGGGTCAGGATGTGGCTAACCCTGGAGCATCAGAGGCTCCTGAAGTTACAGAGATCTGGCTTTCAGGACTCTCCCATTTACTGGTACATGGAAGCTCACAATTAAATCACAGTCTTGAATTAGGCAGTGGCAGTTTCAAACTTTACAGGATACATTTACCCAGAAAAGATTGCTAGAAATGGATTTTATCCATTCATTTTTTTGAGGGTGAGCTATACATACTTATATAAGCATCAGAAATATAGTTTCTAATGCCATATGATTTAAATAATATTAATTAGGCCCTCAGTTGAATCTGTCAGTTAAACACATATTTGGTTTTAGGAAGTTTGAAAGCCCAGCTTATTGGGAAAAATGTTACCATAAAAATTTGATCGCAGTCTTGGTTGTTACACACCCAACAGAGCACACATTGCAATACACAAAGACCCAGGTTCAAGCCCTCACTCCCCACAGTGGGGGAGGGGTGTGGATGCTTTATGAACAGTGAAGCAGTGCTACAAGTGTCTCTCCATTTGCCATCAGTATCCTTTTCATTTCCCTCTCAATTTCTCTCTGTCTTTGTCCAACAAACAAACATTAAAAAAAATGATTGCAAATGGCCAGTTGTGATTCCATAGTTAAAGGTTTTCTATTGCCTCCCCAATCCTAAGTGTTCCTCAAAGTTTTTTTGCTTTTTTTTTAACTTTTAATTGGAAAAATGAAAGGCACTTTCCAGAGAAGAGCATTGGCTGTGTGGGCAAAGATGGCTTACCCCATGTGAAAATGGTGTCCATTTTTTAATTTTTTGTTATTTTTATTGGGGGCATTAATGGTTTACAGTATATACATACAGTTGTTGGTACATGTGTTAAATTTCTGTTTTCTGTGAAACACTCTCACCCCAGCCTAGGTCCTCCTCCATCACATTCAAGTACCTGAACACTCCCCTTCCCACCCCAGAGTACTTTACTCTGATGCAATACACCAAGCCCATTTTAAGTTCTGCTCTGTGTTTTCTTTTTCTGTTCTTGAAGAAGGTGAAGAAGAAGGAGGGGGAGGAGAAGTCACCGTCATGGGACATATACTCAGTTGTGTTCTTTGGGGAAAAATGTATGGAACTGGCATTGATTATTCATAAGGAAATGAAGGACAACTACTGGATGATTTCACTCATGTATGGAATATAAATGTATGGAATTGAAACACATGAACTTGAAGAAAACTGTGCATATAGTCCACACGTCTATGATATTAGGAAAACTATGGTGATTATCATTGGAGAGGTTGGTGGGAACTATGGTGGTGGGTGTGGTCGAGAATTATACCTGCAGGAGTCAGGCTGTATCACGTTAAGCGTAGGTGGCACAAAGTGCAAGGGTAAGGATTCCAGTTCGAGCACCCAGCTACCCACCAACAATGGTGTAGTTTCACAAGCGGTGAAGCAGGTCTGCAGATGTCTATCTTTCTCTCCCTCTCTCTGTCTTCTCCTCCTCTCTCTATTTTTCTCTGTCCTATCCAGTAATGAAGAGAACAATAATAACTACAAAAATAAAACCATAAGGGCAACAAAAAGGGAATAAATAAATAAATATTTTAAAAGAATCATACCACTATTATTTTGTAACATTGTAAATCACAAATAAATATTTTTAAAAAACACAAAAAATATTAACAAAAATGATGACTGCAGAGGGATGTGTTGAATGGACACAGGAGTTCTCCCTGCCACTGTCAGCTGTCTGCAGGTTTCAGGGCTACAACTGGTATTGCTAGACTATGGAATTGGATGCTGCTCTCTATGTGGGTTACAGGAAAAGAAATAATTTTCAAATAGGTATCTTTCTTTTTAAAAAGGTAAGTGAAAAATAATGGAAGCTTCAGACTTTAAATTAGTCAGAAGCAGTGGTTGAAACCTATTAATCAGATAGTCTATGCACTGGCTAGAAACGGTTACTAGAGGCTGGAAAACCAGCATAATGGTTAGGCAAAAATACTCAAATGCCCACTGCTCTGTGCTCCCAGGCTCAGTCCCCAGCACCACCATAAGCCTGAGGTGATCCATAGTGGATGGAGCTAAAAGAAATTACGTTAAGTGAGAAAGGTCAGAAAGACAAAGATGAGTATGGAATGATCCTACTCATAAACAGAAGTTGAGAAAGAAGGAAAAAAGGTAAACTCAAAGAAGAATTTGAAATGAATTTGGAGTATGGCACCAAAGTAAAAATCTCTGGGGGAGGGTAGATGTTCAGCTTCACTGGGATGGGGAGGTATAGACCTTTGGTTGTGGGTATGGTGTTAATATGCACTCCTATTAAATTATAGTCTCATAAATCACTATTTAACTAATATGAGTGGGAAAAATGGATTGAATATCTCAAACCTTTTGATGCATAGACCATACCTCTGAGTATATGTTCATTCAGTCCAAGCACCTAAAACTTCAAATTGGTAATCAGATTGACTTTTAACAGTGTGCTCAAATTGTTAATAACAATTTGTTCTTTGAAATATTAAATCTCCTGAAAAGGTTAGACCAGGGAAAAAAGAAGCAAATGGTGGAATCACTTTATAAGATATAGCTATATGTAAATAGCACTAAAGGATATAAATTATGGTGAGGTCTTATATACCACAGCAAATCTTAACAATGGGATTTTCAAAATGAACCCAATTGCCAAATAACATGGCTATAACAATAACTATGTTCTTAAACCCTTCTTAAAATCTAAGACAGCAGGAACCTTCCACTTTCTCTATAAAGCCCATATTTCTACCAGTCCAGGAACCTCTAGTGTGGTCCTCACTTTCCTGCATGCTTCTTTTAATTCATACCATCTGATACTGCACATGATGATCCCATCTAAGAAATGCAACCAGTACCACCCAGAAATGTTTTACTTCAGATTATGTATAAAGACATCAGGTATGAAATGTCAACCCTTCACCTTCATTACCCTGGTGTGACCTTTCCTAGCTCATTAGACTCCTTAGTTACATTTTCAGTGGTGTACTTCTTAACAAAACCTCAAAAGCTAGAGATAGACCAGGGCCCATGAGATAGAGCATATGTACATATATCCATAAGTAAGGAGAAATAAAAAGACTTAAGCTGTTCTGATGGACTCAGATCTTCTGTGAAGACAGGGCATACGTCATTTATGAAGTAATGGTGAGTATTCAGGGGGCCAGGTGGTGGCACCCCCAAGTTAAGTGAACATACTAAGTGTTAGGACTTGCAAAAGGACCTGGATGGAGCCCCTAATTCTCCACCTGCAAGGGGGACACTTCACAAGTGCTAAAGCAGGTTTTCAGGTGTCTTTATTTCTCTACTCCCCTAATTTCTCCCTGTCCTTTCCAATAAAATGGGGGAAAATGACCTCCAGGAGCAGTGGATTTATAGTGCCAGAGCTGTGCCCTGGCAACTAAAAAGAAAAGAAGAACGGAAAAAATGGAAGGAAGAAGGAATTGGAAGGAAAAAAAGAGAGAGAGTATTTAATGCTTGTAGACAATAGTGAAAGTTTCCTTCCTTTTGAAATTTATATTCATCTTACTATGCATGGGAGTTAGAGAAAAGCAGGTATGGTTGCTGGTCTACTTGCTGGCTAAGTTACCATAAGAGGCATGGATTTGTGGTCTCTGTGTTACAGAAATAACCATCCAGGGTTGGGGGCAGGGGTGACTGCTCTGAGACAGTGAGGGATTGGGCTGGATCTGGGCAATGGGGGTGATACAACTAAGGGGAAGGGGTGAGAGGAGAGAGTCTTTCAGAGGGCTAAGCTACAGTTAGTGTGTGTGAGCCAGCTTTAAGCCTGGGCTCAACCACATTGAAGAAAGTTTTGGTGCTGTGGTATCTTTAACTCCATCTCTCTCTCTCTCTCTCTCTTTCTCTCTCTCCCTCCCTCATCTCTGTTTCTATCTAAAAGTAAAAAACCAAATAATAAGCAAAAATATTTGAAGCAAGGAAAGGAAGACAATGAAAACATCTAATAATAGCCGTTGCTTATTGATAGATGAGCTGGATGGCTAGGCACAAAAGTTTGAAGCTTAACATCTAGGATTCAAGAGACCTTATATGTAAGACATAACAGTAAGAATAGGGACCTACAAAGAGTTACCCCTGTGGATTCCTGAACCCATGGGTGTGCACGAAGTCAGAGAGACAAGTCCCACCACACTTCCCACCACCAGAGTTTCATATCCTATCCCTTTCCTTGAAAGCTCTTCTATTCTTTATCCCTCTGGGAACCTGGACCCACAATTATTATGGAATGCAGAATGTGGAAGGTATGGCTTCTGAAATTGCTTCTCTGCTGGACATAGGCATTGACAGTTCAATCCATACATTCAGCCTATTTCCCTAGTGAGGCAGTCTCCAGCAGAATTTAAATTCCATTGTCTGATAGAAACATTTAAAAAAAGGAGGTGGATCCAAGATGGTGACTTGAAAACAGCAGCTGCTGTGAGCTCCAAACAGAAGCAGCTTACATCCTGGGATTTTCTGGATAGGGTAGGATACTGGGCTGTCTGTAGGAGGGTGAACACAGGCATGTCAGGGTGACACCAAAATAGAGTCCCATAACTTAGTCTTGGGCTGACAAACAGAGACCAAACAAAGGACAAACTAAGGAAAATCTTTTTGGCTTGATTATTTTTGAACTCATCCCTTCCACCCACCCCAGAAACAGCCCCCAAGAAGCTGGACATCCCCTTGTTGCAGGCTACCTGCTGAGCTATTTTCTTTAACAAGATTCCTGCTTCACCAGGAGTGTCATTTCAAGTCTTTTTTCCTTTGTTTTTCTCCACATTTTTTTAGGTGTCTGGGGCTCTATTTGAGTGATAAAATACCTGACCAGTCAGAGCCTCAGCCCTGTATGGGAAAGTCTACCTATAGGTTTGTTTGTTTTGAATACCTTTTATAATCGGCTGTCTTTGCTCAGGCTACCTGGGCCAATCTGGAGCAGTCCAGCATCAAACTGACTATTGGGGTTTACTACTCTATTTTATTTTATTATCATTACTATTATTATTATATATACATGTGTCCCTTTTCCCTTATCCATCCTCAGGTTGAACAAAAATTAACTGTTGCTTCTTTTTCAGTTGATAGGTGACTGCATGTCCTATCCATTGTGAGAGGAAATTATTTCTCTCCCTCTCCCCTCCACATTCCTTTTTCTATCCTCCTAGGTAATTCAAAGATAAATAAATAAATAAATAAATGGCATTTCCTTTCACTGCTCCTTTTTTTTTCATTTTCTTTTCTTGCTTCCTTTGCTTTCTGAATTCAGTAATACTGTTTTGGGAATTACTTTGTGGAAGAAGTGTGTGTGTATGTTTCTCTTCTATACTTCCCTTTCTCCTCCTCCTATCCCTAGAATTTACAGTGGACAGTATATTTCCATAATTGTCTATTCTTGCTCTCATATGTTTTTCCTTTCTATTTCTTTTTCCTTTGGTTTTGGTTGATATTTTTTCTTGGGTTGGTGTTGTTATTTTACTATAAATAGAGTTAGACAGACAGAGGATGAGTTAGAGAAAAACAAAGAAAGAGGTAAAGAACTCAAAAAGAGAATGAGAGACAATGGAAACAACAGAGACAAATGGGCTGATCTCAAAAGAAGTAACATTCCTATAATTGGCCTACCACAGGAAGAAGGAAAGGAAGTTCCAAGGAAGTAAACATTCTAGAGGAAATAATAGAAGAAAACTTCCCAGAATTAAAAACATAAAGGACATGTTAAGATCCAAGAGTTCCAGAGAGTCCCAGACAGAATCAATCCAGACCTGAAGACACATCATCGTTACAATGAAAAGAAGTAAGGATAAAGAAATGATCCTAAAGGCTGCAAGAGAAAAAACAAAAGCCACATACAGGGGAAAATCAATAAGACTACTAGCAGACTTCTCCACTGAGACTCATAAAAGTCAGAAGAGAATGGGAAAATATCTAGCAAGCCCTGAATGAAAAGAGTTTCAACCAAGGATAATATATTCTGCTTGAATTTCATTCAAACTAGATGGTGGGATCAACACCTTCTCAGACAGGAAAGAGTTAAAGGAGGCGACAATCACAAAGCCTGCCCTGAAGGAGGTTATAAAAGTCCTCGTATAAACAAGAACATCACCATAATACTTTCCATATATCATAGCAAATAAAAAATTATTAAATAATGACACTACAATACATTAAATCCATGATATCAATAAATGTCAATGGCTTACACTCCTCTTTAAAAGGCACAGAGTGGGAGGATGGATTAGAAAACATGACCCAAAGATATGCTGCATGCAAGAAGTCCACTTGATCCAGCAAGACAAACACTGACTTAAAGTGAAAGGATGGAAATTTATCATACAGGCTAATGGACCAGAAAAAAGGCCAGGAATAGCCATTCTCATCTCTGATACTACAGACTTTGAACTAAACAATGTAATAAAAGATAGGGAAGGTCATTACATAATAGTTTTAGGATCAATAAACCAAGAATATTTAACAATTAAAAACATCTATGCATCCAATGAGGGACCTTCTAAATACAAAAAACACTTAATGAAAGAATTACAAAAATACTTCAGTAGTAACACAATAATAGTGGGAGAATTCAGCACACTTAGATCAACGAAGCAGAGAATCAACAAAGAGACAAGAGAATTAAATGATGAAATGGACAGACTAGACCTTCTGGACATTTTCAGAAATCTTCACCCCCCAAAACAGGAATGCACATTCTTTTCAAATCCATACAGCACATCCTCAAGGATAGACCACTTGTTAGGCCACAAAGAAAGTATCAACAAATTCAAGAGCATTGAAATCATCCCAAGTATCTTCTTAGACCACAATGGAGTAAAGCTAACATTCAAAACAAACAGAAAATTACTAAAAGTTACAGAATTTGGAAATTCAATAACATGCTGCTTAAGAACTGCTAGATCAGAGAGACACCCAAGCAATAAATTCAAATGTCCCTGGAAACATATGAAAATGAAGATGAAAGTGATCAAAATATTTGGGACACAGTTAAAGCAGTACTGAGAAGGAAACTCATAGCCATACAATCACATATTAAAGGACAAGCAAAAGTTCAAATAAATAACCTTACTGCATGCCTTAAGGACTTAGAGAAAGACAAACAAGAACTCCTAAAACAAACAAAGAGACAGAAATCACTAAAATTACAACAGAAGTAAAGAACACTGAGAATTAGATAACCATGCAACATATCAATGAAGCCAAGTG
The DNA here is from genome assembly GCF_950295315.1 of Erinaceus europaeus. Classification (NCBI taxonomy): domain Eukaryota; kingdom Metazoa; phylum Chordata; class Mammalia; order Eulipotyphla; family Erinaceidae; genus Erinaceus; species Erinaceus europaeus. The sequence goes on along the minus strand of NC_080164.1, from coordinate 104,912,049 downwards.
TTGGTTCTTTGAAAAATTAAACAAGATTGAAAAATACCTACTTATATTTACTAAAAAAGGGGGTAAGAGAAGATACAAATATATAAAATTGTAAATGATAGGGGAGATATCACAGCAGACACCACAGAAATCCAGAAAATCATGTGAGACTTTTATGAAGAACTATAAGTCACCAAGCTAGAGAATCTGGAAGAAATGGAAGAATTATAGAAACATATGCCCTTCCAAAACTGAATCAAGAACTAAAAAACCTAAATGCACCAATCACAGACAAAGAACTTGAAACAGTTATTAAGAATCTTCCCAACAACAAAAGTCCTGGACCAGATGACTTTACAAAGAAATTCTAGAAAACCTTCAGGAAACAGTTCATACCTATACTTCTAAAGTTCTTCCACAAGATCTAAGAAACAGGAACACTCCCTTCCACCTTCTATGAAACCAACTTCACCCTGATATCTAAAGCAGATAGGGACACAACAAAAGAGGAAAACTACAGACCAATAACTCTGATGAACATAGATTCCAATATATTAAACAAGATCCTAGCCAACCTGATACAAATGTATATCAAAAAGACTGACCAACAGGACCATGTGGGATTTATCCCAGGAACGCAAGGCTGGTTCAACATACATAAGTCAATCAATGTAATTCACTACATTAACAAGCGTAAGCTGAAAAACACATGACAATCTCAATAGATGCAGAGAAAGCCTTTGACAAATTCAACACCCATTCAAGCTCAAAACATTATAAAAAATTGGACTAGATGGGAAATTCCTCAAGATAACGGTGTCCATATATAGCAAACCTACAGCCGACATCATACTCGACAGACAGAAGCTGAAAGCATTCTCCCTCAATCAGGGACTAGACATTATCATCATTACTCTTCAATATTTGAGCAGAAATAAACATGTTCTTGCTATAGCAATCAGACAAGAGAAAAAAGTTAAATGAAAACACCTTGGAAGGGAAGAAGCCAAGCTCTCACTATTTGTAGATGACATGATAATATACATAGAAAAACCTGACGAATTCAGCAGAAAACTACTGAAAGTTATTAGGCAATATAGCAAAGTTTCAGGCTACAAAATCAGTGTACAAAAATCAGTGGCATTTCTTTAGGTAAACAATAAACGTGAATAAGAGGACATGCAGAAATCATTCCCATTCACTGTTGCAACAAAATCAATAAAACACCCAGGAATCAAGTTAAACAAAGAAGTGAAAGACTTGTATACTGAAAACTGTGAGTCACTATTCAAGGATATATAAATGATACCAAGAAATGGAAAGACATCTCATGCTCAGGAATTGGAAGAATTAATGTCATCAAAATGAATATTCTCCCCAGAGCAATATATAAATTCAACGTGAATCCCATCAAAGTTCCACCAAGATTCTTTAAAAAAATGGAACAAAAAGTACAGTCATTTATCTGGAAAAAGAAAACACCTATAATTGCCAAAACAATCTTCTGAAAAATAAACAGAAATGGAGGTATCACACTCCCAGACCTCAAACTATATTATAAGGACATCATATTACAAACAGACTCGTACTGGAACAAAAATAGGCACAAGGAGCAGTGGAGCAGGATTGAAAGCCCAAAGATAAACCCACAAACCTATGGACATCTAATCTTTGATAAGGGGGTCCAAATTATTAAATGGAGAAAGGTATCTCCCTTCAATAAATGGTGCTGGGAAAACTGGGTTAAAACATGCAGAAGAATGAAACTGAACCACCTTATCTGACCAGAAACAAAAATCAACTCCAAATGGATCAAGGACCTGGATATTAGATAAAAGAACTAGCATAGAGGAAAACATTGGTGAAACACTTTCCCACCTAAACCTTAAGGACATTTTTTATGACACAAACACAACTGCAAGGAAGACTAAAACAAACAAATCAATGGGACTACATCAAATTGAAAAGCTTCTGCACAGCAAAAGAAACCATTACACAAAAATAGATACCCCTCACAGAATGGCAGAATATTTTCACATGCCATTCATCAGACAAGAGACTAATAACCAAAATATACAAAGCTCAGCAAACTTAGCAAATAAAAAGGAAATGGACCCATTTAAAAATGGGCAGAGGATATACAAGGAACTTTCACTACAGAAGAAATCCAAAAGGCTAAAAATACTTGAAAAATTGCTCCAAGTCTCTGATTGTCAGAGAAATGCAAATAAAGACAACATTGATATACCACCTCACTCCTGTGAGAATGACATACAATAAAATGGACAGCAGCAACAAATGCTGGAGAGGCTATGGAGACAGAGGAACACTTCTGCACTGCTGGTGGGAATGCAAATTGATCCAACCCCTTGGAGAGCAGTCTGGAGAACTCTCACAAGTCTAGACATGGAACTTCCATATAACCCAGGAATTCCACTTGTCGGGCTGCACCATGGAGAAGAGAGAGAAGAGATCTGGAGCAAAGAGGGAAAACAAATCTTTATTGTTGGGTCAGATGGGTGGTTCAGGCAATAGTGGAGTCAGCTGAAAGTGGCCGTCCCCCACTACCTCACCACCGGGCAAGAGAGAGAGAGAGCGCAGAAGTGGGAGGGCTTTATAGGGCAACAACCAGGAGTGACGTGTCAGGACAGGATTGGTTGAAAAGGGCACTGCAAGGATATCTCAGGGAGTGGCAAAACCTAAGGGCAAAGACTGCATCTGTATAATTTCCCAACATCTCCTCCTTTTCCTTTATATCTAATGGACACAGTAAGGAAATATAGAGTGGAGCAGGCTTAAATGTTTTTAAGGAATGCTGTGCTCAGGTGGGAAGATGTAGGATGTTTTTGTGGGGGAGGGAAGGCTTAAATGGCCGCCAACCTTGTGAGATTTATGTGTCCCCCCTGTGCTCAACCCCTCTTTAGAGAGAGAGACTTACCTGGAGTGACTCATCTCATAGGTTAAGTTGTGCCAGGCTCAACCATCTCCTCACAATATATCTACATCTTACTATCTTTCTATCTAGTCATCACATTATGATGGTTCAACATCTGTAAAAGACTATCTATGACAGAGGAATAGTAGTGTAGGGGTGAGCAGAAACCTTTTGGGCATAAACCTAAATGATATAAACAGGAAGGGACAAGTAGGGGAGTAGTAAAAGCCAGTGTGATGTCAAGGGAAGGATTGGTGCATAAAAGAACATTCCTTGTCTGGGGGGGACAAGGGTTTGTAATGAGGGGGCATTTCCTGCCTCAAAGGGCAGGACCTGTAGGTGGGAGGGCATGGCCTGCCAAGCAGAGGGGCTATTTGGCATTGTATAGTCCTCAAAGCAACAGTCTGTAAAGTCTATGAACTACTCAGGGTCAGTCTATGAAAAAACAGCAGCATGAAGGGAAGGAAGCTGCTGTAAAATTGTCTAAAGTGTCCAACAGGTATACCAGCAATTCTATTAGAAGCATCAGTTCATAGTAGGCGACTAGGGGGAGAAATGGCAGGAGATGAAACACTGCATGAGAAAGGTCAGCCGCTGGAATTCTGCTTTTCTGTAGAGAGCGAGCTGGAACTGCCAAAACATGACAGGCAAAGCAGAAGCAGGAAAGGCAAACAGGCATTAAGAAAGTTCTGTCCTTGGATTCTGTGAATCAGTTTCTTCAGATCACGTCAGGTGACATCTAGGGTTTTGGGGGGTGTGCCACTGTAGTCGTGCCTTCTAGTGGGTGACATCAGGGTGTGCAGGGGTTCAGATGGTTTTTCCAGGGATTCCTGTGAAAGAAACACAAACAATCTGCTTCTTGTGGTTAGCAGGGCATCTGATTTGAATTTTTTTTTTTTTTTTTTTTTTTAGAAAAAGAGGTTTGGTGCCTTAGCCAACTGAGTATTGAGGGACGAGATACATCAGTTAAGTGTAGAAGAATATGTGAATGTTGTTAATTCACATAAGTTGTATATGGAAGAACTTTTTATAGTTTAATACCTTACCATATGAACAGATGATTCTTTGTATGAAGGCTTGATAGCTGTAATCATTTACTTGTGAAAAAAAAAAAAGTTGTAACAAGTTAGAGGTTTACTACAATTGATAACTCGATGATTATAATTGGTTTAAGTATCTTATAAACTTGGAAGGTCTTTCTTGTTTCATTTTAAGGCTGCTTAACCAATTTAAGCTCAATAAAATGTGGTAAGGCAAAGAGCCATTGTTAGAGCCTCAGGCATGAGAATCATTTAGCATAACCATTGTGCAATCTATTGTTCCTGATTGAGAAGGTATTTGAGAGCTTTACATATTAATATCATCTTATTTAACCTTTTGTTACACCCATTCAAGATGGAGACACACCCTAGGTGTGCGCAGTTTTTTTTAGACCAAATTAGTTAAAATATGTTGATTTTTAACTAATTTTTACCTCAGACTTTAAATGTAAGTTAATTTACCTTTATGAGAACTATGTTGAAAACCTTTTTCATTTAACTTTACCTGGTAAGAATGTAGCCTTAAAGCTACATTTTTAACCTTAAAGTTAATGTTTACCAAACTTTAAACACACACATACACATGCTCTTCAATACACAAGGAGAAAAACTTTTGTTATGAAGACATGTCATTTTAAACATGTGGTGGGGAGTGGGATGGAACACAGTCTTTTGGTGGTGGGAATGGTGTTTATGTACAGTCCTATTAATTTGTAGTCATATAAATAACTATTTAATATGAGAGGAAAAATTGATTGAATATCTCAAACTTTTTAATGCACATACCATAGGGTTAGTCTTTGATTGGCTGACTCTATGAAAAGCTTAGAGCAAGGGGACCAGAAGCAACTAGTGGCACAGCTATATACAAATAAAGTCAAAGGACATAAATTATGGTGATGTTGTGTATGATACAGAAAATGCTAACAATGGGATATTTCAAACTTAACCCAATTGCTAAATAATGTGACTATAGCAATAACTATCTATTGTCTTCTTAAACTCTAAAACAGCAGGACCCTTCTGCTTCCTCTATAGAACCTAAATTTCCCCCAGTTGTGGAACCTCTAGGGTGGGGCTCACTTTCCTTCATGCTTCTCTCAATTAATAGCAATGATATTGCATCCACTGATCCCAACCTAATTAACTCACTGAGTAACACCTCAGCATGCTTCAATTCAGACTGTGTTCAGAGATGTCAGGCATGGAATGTCAACTCTTCAGATTCATTACTCTGGTGAGACATTTCCTTTCTTTCATAGGATTTTCTAATTCCATTCCAGGTGGTTCACTTCCTAACAAAGTCACAAAACCTAGATATAGACCAAGTCTCGTGAGATAGAGCATATTTTCACATGTATCCACAATTTCGGGCAAAATATATACCTGAAAGCAAAAGTACACAATAGTCTGCTATGAGTTAGTATAAAGTTCATAATGAAATAGTGTCTACTTAGACTTAGATCCTCTCCTCACTTACTTCCTATTACACTTCCCTCACTCACTCCAAAGCTAACCTTATCAAAGCAAGGAATGCAAAAGCTGAATAAGGGCAGGAGACTAGCATACTTTAACAATGACTCTTTAGTTACTATCAGGCCACCCAATCAGATGGGGCCCTATTCGGAAAGTCCTGATATTCCCAAACAGACATGATGGGCCTAGACCTCTAACAAATCACTTTTTCCATTGCTTCTGGTCATCTCTATCAGGAATAACAAAATAGGCCCCATTGAGGGCCCCCATAGGACCTTTGCCTCAATTTGAATCAACAGCAATAGAGAATGTTCCATCCTCTGAAGGAAGGCTGGACAACATACTCTATGCTACACCTGAAGAAGATGGGTCCTCATATTGGGGCAGCTTTGAACGTTCCTACTCATGACCAAAGAATGTGAGCTCAGATATACAGGAATGCAGAGGTCACATAGACTCCTAAGCTGAATATGGGCCCCAGATCTGATCAAATCAATGGGTTTAACAGTCAACAATATTTACACGCCTTTCCCATATTTGGGAGCTACTCTCTTCCCTGATCCATCTTTCTGGTCCTTTTTCCAGCCATGACATCATCTCCCCAGACAATAACTTGGATCCACCTACATATCAGATTTCAGGCTCAGGGAAAAAAACAAAAACAAACAAACAAAAAACTAGTATAGCCACAGGCCCTTTGGAATAGAACTAAAATAGGCCACTAGCTATCTATAAAATGGAGACCCACCCAACTCTTCATCTGCAATATTCTAGCCTTTAAGTCCATGGTTGTTCAACAATTTGTTTGGCTTTGTATGTTAACTCTCTTTTCAGCCACCAAGTTCCAGATGCTAGCATGATGCCGACCAGACTTCCCTAGACAGACCTCCCCACCAATGTGTCCTGGAGCTCTGATTCCCCAGAACCCCGCCCCACTAGTGAAAGATAGAGGCATGCTCAGTATGGATAGTCCTGTCAATGCCCATGTTCAGCAGAGAAGCAATTACAGAAGCTAGACCTGCCACCTTATGCATCCCACAATAACCTTGAGTTCATACTCCCAGAGTGTTAAAGTTAAGTTGTCTCCACGTCCAGCATGGGGTAAAGTCCAGTGATAAGCCTGAGAGAAGGAATGAGAGATGAATGGAGTAGAGAGAACCATGCCAAAGACACGGCAACTTTATTTCTTAGTCTCCAAGATTTATACAGAAAGCAAGCAGTTCTACACAATACAAGATATCATGATTTACTGGCAGTTAGTTAAAGATCAATCGGTTATTGTAAGTTACTGGAATTTGCTGTCCTCCTCAATGATTTGCCTGTAAAACTTGTTTTTCTACAGTTGCTATGTTCCCATTACTATTGTCCTATATGTAGCTAGTTCCAGGAATATGATCAACTGAACATAACAGTAAAACAGGGGCGTAGTAACTGGCATTTGCTTACTTTCACACACTATTCTATGGTTATTCAGTAGCCAACTATTGTATCTTAAGATTAATATGTCCTGCCAGAATCAGCAGAGCACAAACAGGGGAGCAGCTACATGCCACCAAGTCCACAACAGCTAGCCAGGCATAAACAATAATAGGGGAATTTGCAGAGCGCAGCCAAAGGTCATGGTGTACCCATGTCGCCCCTCCCGGCTATCCCCATTCTTGGGGGGCCTGAGAGGTTTACCTTGAATGCTGCTCCCAACAAAAGTATAGGTAAGCTATCAGGGGAGGGGATGGGTGGCATTCTGGTGGTGGGAATTGTGTGGAGTTGTACCCCTCTTATCCTACTTTTGTCAGTGTTTCTTCTTTATAAATAAAATAAAAAGAAAGAAAGAAAGAAAGAAAGAAAGAAAGAAAGAAAGAAAGGGAATTTCTTTATAATGCTCAAGGATCTAGGTTCAAGTCCCTGGTCCCTACCTGCAGGGGGAAAGCTTCATGAGTGATGAAGCAGGTCTGCAGGTTTCTCTCTGTCTCTCTTCCGCAAAATTTCCACCTCCTCTTACAATTTCTCTCGTCTCTATTCAAAATAAATAAAGATTAAAAAATTAAGAAAGAAAGAAAGTTTCTTTCAATATCTCAGCTGATAAAGTTGTATTTTTGGGAAAGATTTCTGGAGACAACCTTGATTAAATGATACAGTTTATGTAATTCTCTGCTGGGACACTGAATTTTACATATCTTTAAAGTCTATGTAATGCCAACAACAAGGGCAACAAAAATGGGGAAAAGGGACTCCAGTAGTACTGGAATTGTAGTGTAGGTACCTAGCACCAGCAATAATCCTAGAGACCGGGGTGTGGAGGTAGCGCAGTGGGTTAAGCTCTCATGATGCAAAGTGCATGGACTGGGTAAGGATCCCGGTTCAAGCACCCAGGCTCCCTACCTGAAGGGGGTCGCTTTGCAAGTGGTGAAGCAGGTCTGCAGATGCCTTTCTCTCCCCATCTCTGTCTTCCTCTCCTCTCTTGATTTCTTTCTGACCCATCCAACAACAACAACAGCAATAACAACTGTTATAATAGCAATGATGAACAACAAGGGCAACAAAAGTAAAAAAAAAAAAAAAAAAATGGCCTCCAGGAGCAGTGGATTCGTACATAGTGCAGGCACTCGAGCCCCAGAGTTAACCCTGGATGCAAGAAGAAGAAGAAGAAGAAGAAGAAGAAGAAGAGGAGGAGGAGGAGGAGGAGGAGGAGGAGGAGGAGGAGGAGGAATGGGAAATAACCCTGGAACCCAAAAAAAAATTGCAACACATTGGAGAGCAGTATATTGTATTTAAAAATAAAAAGACTTATTTTTAATTTTTTTATATTTATTTATTTATTTTCTCTTTTGTTGCCCTTGTTGTTTAACATTGTTGTGGTTATTGATGTCGTTGTTGGAGATGACAGAAAGAAATGGAGAGAGGAGGGAAAGACAGAGAGGAGAAGAGAAAGCTAGACACCTGCAGACCTGCTTCACTGCCTGTGAAGCAAATCCCCTGCAGGTGGGAAGCTGGGGCCTGGAACCAGGATTCTTAAGCCGGTCATTGGGCTTTGCACCACGTGCGCTTAACGCTGTGCCACCTCCCGACTCCCTATAAAGTGACTTCTTAAACCCAGATTCTTGGTAGGGGTTTAAGACAAACAGGTTTTATTACATGGCACTACAGCAGCATAGCAAGATAGGCAGTTATCAGCAGGGCTAAGACTATGTCAGCTATGTGAATCCATAAGTTAGTTACTAGATTTTGGCTATCCTGTACATGTCCTGGGAGAAGTGACCATGGCAGGTATCCCAAGATCACAGGAAAGCAGGGAACCAGAAGATGAGAGTGCAGGAACCAATTTATTTATTTTTAATGAGAAAGAGACCAGAGTCCTGCTCAGCTCTGGCTTATGTTAGTGATAGGGACATCTGAGTCTCAGGAATGAGTTTTTTTGAACAAATATATTGCTCTCCTTCCTACCCTATTCATTCCATTTTGTAGGTCCCATTAATCCACACAGTTATTAACCATTATAGGTCATTATAGTTGAGTGATCTGAAAATGGCAACTTGGGATGTTAAGAACATTGTGTCTTGTTCTCTTTTTTGGTTCTCTCTCTGTATTTGTTAATTTTCTATATTTATTATTAAATAGAGACAGAAATTGAGAGGGAAGGGAGAAATAAATGGAGACAGATAGATACCTAAAGTACTGCTTTACCACTTGTGAAGTTTTCCCCCTGCAGTTGGGGACCATGAGATTGAATCTGGGTCCTTGTACACTGTAATGTATACACTTAACCAGGTGTGCTATTGTCTGGCTGTGGTCCTTTTTTTTCTAAACAGCTTTCATCCAGGTTTCTTTGTCATCATCATCATCATCATCTAACTGCTTCTCAAGAAATAATCCATCTCTATAATTAAACTGCATACTAAGTATAATATTCCATGAAACAGGTACAAAATTATTCTTTAGTTTCTCCTCATTTAGCCTATATCTAAATCTTCCAGAAAAAATGTAGTATTGGGATAATTTATATTACAGTTACTCATTATGGTATACTAACTTGTGTTGGCTGCATTATATATTTATATCACATAACAATACAAATCCGTTTTAATCACATTAGTGGATATTTCTATGGAAAGCAAAAAAGAAAATTCTCTACTACCTTTAGAGGAATAACATAGTGAGCTCATCATTTAATAAAAAAAGGAAGATCATAAAACAAGAACACAGAATAATTAGCATTGCCTTTTATAAAATTTGTGGTTTATATTCATTGAGAAGATAATAATGATGGCATTAGTAAGCATAATTATCCAATACAATAGGATGAGATGGAAAAACAAAAAATTATCCAAAATTCCAATCTAGACACAGTATCTCCTGGTAATGGGGTGCTTTCAGTCCCCTAAAAATGTCAGGACAGTCAGACTCATTTACAAGAACGCAATGAGAATGAATACGTATGGTCATCAGAACCTCATGTCTACTTTCTTACTTTCATTTTCCTTTTGGGTCTGTCCATCTCATTCTTCACTAGGGTACATAGCCTGATAGCTTAATTTTGTTAATAATAAAATACGTCATAAGTAAACATGTTTAACAAGAAAGAAAATGGTCCACTCTCCTCCCTGAACCCTTCAACTTCCTTAGGTGACAGGTAACTGAGTCAAGTCAAATGAGTGTTGGGAGATACTGTGAAATCACCAGACAAAACACACACATTAAAACTGTATATTAGAAGCTAGGAACATATTAATGTTTTGGTCATTAAACCTGCTTAATTAAATTTAATTGTCTTTTCACCACATGATGGCAATTGCACCCTAACCATGCTATTTATCCTGTACTAGAAAAACAAAAGCTTCATTCCAGGAATGTTAACATTTGAGACATTCAGGCATAAGGCTTAGTGGATAAAATCATCTCTTATTAACAAGAACAAAAATAGAGAAGCTGTTTTTTAAATGCCAGGCTAAGAGTTGATGTATGTTAGTAAAGGGTAGTCACTTTTGATTAGTTAAGTGCCAAATATGTACTGACTTTTGTGTTTTTTGTTTGTTTGTTTTTATAAAGTGAGTGAATGATATGCTCAGAAATAACCACATCAAATAAGGGAAACAACAAATGCAGATATAATAATCTCACAAGAATCCAAATGAAAAGTTTAGGTAAGTCTTTTGCATTTCCTTCAAGTCCAGGTGAGATGATTGCCTATGTTTTAAAAATGCAGTAGAAAAGAACTAGATAATATGAACAGACAAATCACAGCCAAAGAAATTGAAAGTTATCAAAAACCTTCTTAACAATAAAAGTCCTGGACCAGATGATTTTACAAATGAATCCTACAAAACCTTCATGAAGTAGTTATTACCTTTACTTTTAAAGCCCTTCCAAATGGTTGAAGACATAGGAATACTCCAACTTCTATGAAGCCAATATCACCTTGATACCAAAATCAGACAGGGATACAAAAAAAAAAAAAAAAAAAAAAAAACACCAAGAAGAAGAAGAAAGAAAGAAAAGAAAACTACAGACAAATATCTCTGATGAACATAGATGCTAAAATATTGAACACAATTTTTTAACAACAGGATACAGCAGTATATTAAAAATATTTTCATCATGACCAAGTGAGATGTGTCCTGGGGATGCAAAGTTGTTTAATATATGTAAGTCATCAATGTGATCCACCACATCAATAAAAGCAAGACAAAAAAGTCACATGATTATATTAGTAAATGCAGAGAAAACCTTTCACAAAATCCAACATCCCTTTACAACCAAAATGTTTTCAAATAAATGGGAATAGTTGAAAAAAAAATCCTCAACATAGTGGAGTCCATATATAACATCATACCCAATGGTATAAAACTGGAAGCACTTCCCCTCTTATCAGGTACTAGACAGGGTTGCTCACAGTCACCATTACTATTCAACATAGTTTTAGAAGTTCTTGTAATAACAGTTAGGCAGGAGCAATGAATTAAGGGGCTACAGACTGGAAGAGAAGTCAAACTCTCACTATTTGCAGACGATATGATAGTATATATAGAAAAACCTAAAGAATCAGCAAGAAGCTCTTGGAAATTATCAGGAATTATAAGGTGTCAGGATACAAAATTAATACACAAGAGTCAGAAGAAGAAATCCAGAAATCAATTTCTTTGACTATAGCAACAAAGGCAATAAAATATCTTGGAATAAACCTAGAAAAGGAAGCGAAAGACCTGTATACTGAAAATTATGAGTCATTATTCAAGAAATAGAAAAAGACAAAGAAGTGAAAAGATATTACATGTTCAAGGGTTGGAAGAATTAACATCATCAAAATGAATATATTTCCCAGAACAATTTACAAATTTAATGCAATCCTCATTGAGGTCCCATCCAATATTTTGGGAGAATAGAACAAATGTTTTAGTGGTACCAAAATACCAATAATTTCCAAGACAATACTGAAAAGAAAGAACAGAACTGGAGGCATCTCACTCCCAGATATCAAACTATATTATAGGGTCATTGTAATCAAAACTGTTTGGTACTAGAATAAAAATAGACACACTGACCAATGGAATTGAATTGAGATCCCAGAAATAAGCCCCCACACTTATGGACATCTAATCTTTGACAAAGGTGCCCAGACTATTAAGTGGGAAAATGAGAGTCTCTTCAACAAATGGTGTTGGATAAATTGGGTTGAAACATGCAGAAGAATGAAACTGAAGCATCATATTTCACCAAACACAAAAGTAAATTTCACGTGGATCAAGGACTTGGATGTTAGACCAGAAACTATAAAATACTATTGGAAAATATTGGCAAAACCCTTTTCCATCTAAAATATTTCACTGATTTAATAATGATCAACAAATTCATAGAATAACAGGGATACAATTTCATATAATTCTTTCCATCAAAGTTCTCTACCGCATCCTCTCTCTTGAATGCTTATTTTTCCCTTAGGAGCATGAATCCAGGGTTGTTATGGGGTGCAGAAGGTGGAACATCTGACTTCTGTATTTGCATCTTTGCTGTACATGGGCATTGGCAGGTCAATCCATATCTCCAACCTGTTTCTATCATTCCCTAGTTGGGCAGGGGTCTGGAAAAGTGAAGTTTCAGGATACACTGGTGATGCCATCTGTCCAGTGAAGTCAGGTTGGTATAGCATCTGCAACTTGGTGGCTGAAAAGCATTAAGATATATAGCAGAACAAATTGTTAAATAATCAGGAATCTCATGGTAAGACTAAATCAATGAGATTTGTAGTCTCCATTTTGGAAAAAGCTAGTAGGTCTATTTTTAGGTATATTCCAAGAGGCCCATGACTTTACTAATTTTTGCTAGAACCTGATAGTTAACATGCAGGTGGACTAAAGGTATTGTCTGGGGAGATGGTGTCGCAGTTGGAAATACTAGAAAGCTGTATAGGAAAGAGAGTAGCTTCCAAATATGGGAAAAGTGTATAATATTATTAATTAACAGAATGGGAGAATATTTTTACATGGATTACATCAGACAAGAGGCTAATAACCAAAAAATATAAAGAGCACATCAAACTCAGCAATAAAAAAGCAAATGACTCAATCCAAAAATGAGGAGAGGATATAAACAGAATATTCACTACAGAAGAGATAGAAAAGGTCAACAAAAGGAAACCAATGGGACTAAATCAAATAAAAAAGCTTCTGCACAGCAAAAGAAAACACCACCCAACAAGGACACCTCTTACAGATTTGGAAAAGGCTTTTACATGACATTCATCAGACAAGAAGGTATATATATATATATATTCACCCAAATAAGCAATACAAAAAAATGACCCCAACCAAAAAGGAGGAGAGGTTATGAACAGATTTTTTTACTAAAGAAGAGATCCAAAAAGGCCAACGAACATATGAAAAATTCTCCAAGCCATTGACTGTCAGAGAAATGCAAATAAAGGCAACAGTGAGATACCACTTCACTCCTGTGAGAATGTCATACATCAGAAAAGGTAGCAGCAACAAATGCTGGAGAGGTTGTGGGATCAAAGGAACCCTCCAGCACTTCTGGTGGGTATGCCAAGTGGTCCAATCTCTTTTCAGAGCATCCTGAGGAACTCTCAGAAGGCTACAAATAGACCAGGCAATTCCTCTCCTGGGGATATATCCCAATTAAGCAACCACACCCATCCAAAAAGATTTGTGTCTACCTATGTTCCTACAAGCACAATTTGTAATAGCCAAAACCTAGAAGCAACCCAGGTGTCCAATTCTGGGTCTAGTGCCTGTTTGAGCATGGATAGTTGTCCCCCCCCGAAGTCTGTCTGTCAGTCTCCCACTGTCATGCCAGTCACTGTGGTTGGGCAAGATGGAGTGTACACGAGGAATTCCAACCAGCCTATCAGTCTCCACAGATCACCCCACCCCTCTGCTGGCACTCACATGGGTGGACTCTCAATCCAAGATAAGCCGCTGGCCCTCTTGTCACCAGTTATAGTGACTGTGTGATGCAGATAGAAGAGCCAAGAGAGGTTCAGGTATGAACTTCTACTTTATTTGGGGTAAGCACAGGGTTTTATAGCAAACAGAATAAAGGACATTTTTCAAATATGTCAGAAACTATAGGTTTCTTAAAGGTCAGGTTCCCCTATGGTGGAGAGGGGTAGGAATGACAAGAATTGATGAGATACAGAAAGATCAAATCAATTAGTTTCCATGATACACGGCATGTTAATTATCTAAAGGTATTAGGAAAAACATAGTAGTTAAACCAGTAAGGTGAGATAAAGCAGAGAAGGACAAAGCTTGATGTAAATTATCGATATCAAAGACAATGAAATAGTTGTGGGGGTCTCACTGCCAGGGTGCTGGCAAGGCTTGTGATGTAGTATGCTTATGTATGTGATCAAAAGATGAAAGGATGGTGAACTCTAGGTGAAAATAGTGAACTTTGAGTGAACTTACAAGCAGGTAGCCATTTGGTCTACTAGCAGGGGAGTGAACTAAGTGTGACAGGATGCAGGCTTTTGTGAGACTTTCAGGGAATAACAAGGGGAAACTGATTTACGGAAAGCATTTTCTTCTTAGCTCCATCCCTAGAAGGGAGAATCTAATAAGTGGGGAGTTTTTCCAGACTTCCATCGCAAGGATGGGAGAGCTCCCCTAAGCTATACCAAGCTTTCACATAGTCCTACACCCCTCCTCCCTCTGGTGGGTACTGCCTTCTTTAAATTTCTATTTCCCCATTCCTGCATCACCATCCATACCTTCTCATTGCCTTGTTCTCTTTCTCTTTATAAGGAGATGTGGGGAAATTGTGAGGATGTGGTTGAGCTTGGCACAGGGCTTAACCTGAGGGAAACATCCATCCTGTCAGTCTCTCTCTCTCTCTACTGAGAGATCAAGGAGGGACACGGCCCCCAACATTTGCCTCCTCTTATCAGACTCCCTGCCTCACAAAGCACCCTGCATTCCTGATACTGTGGCCTACTCCCTTATTATCTACATAATCATTGTTTTGCCTGAATGGTCTCCTCCCTATTTCTCCACAGGGTATTATTAATCCTACCAGTTAAACCCCTAGCAACAGTTGCTAAGGATGTCCCTATCTTTCCCAGTTCCCTTTTACCTTTCTCCGCCCCTTAGCTAACTATGTATGGTATTGTCAAGCCACTTCCGTTTCCGACTTGGGGCTTCCGGTTTTCTGGCCTGGAGTAGCACATGTGTGGTAGCACATGTGGGCATGCTTGACTGGGAGGCTGACGCTGGCCATTGTGGTTTGCATCATGTGGCTTAACCTGAGCAACTCTGGGGCACTCGGATGAACAAATATTTGAACTGCCTCACCACTATGAGCTTGGTTCCTGGGTCATCTCTCCCATGTTGCTAGCCTGACAAGGAGACATTACTCTCATTGGCCAGATTGGCTACTTCCCCTGCACAGCTACCCCTTTATAAACTTGTAACTAAAACAATAAAGCATTCCATCCTCTGCCATGGTGCCCTGAGGTGGTTTGTTGTACTGTCTGCCACCACAGTACGCTGGAAGATCATTCAGGGATCTCACCCCTGCTGCTACTAGCCCGAGATTCCCCACTCTCCTCCCAGAGGGATAAAGAGTAGGGAAGTTTCCAATGGAGGGGATGGAAAATAAAACTCTGGTGGTGGGAACTGTGTGGAATTTTACCCCTGTTATCTTACAATCTTGTTCACCATTATTTAATCACTAATAAAAATATAAGAAAAGGCTTAGGGGCTAACCTTTGATTATGGTGCTGTGGATGTGCCTATGAGAGCCTGTCTTTTTATGGAAACTCTGAGTAAAATCTTAACTTTAGCGTGAGGAACCTTTTCTTCAATGGAATATCAACCTTGGTAATTATCTTATTACCTTGAATAAGGCAGAAACACTCTCATATCACTTCTCTTTTCTTAAATTTATTTCTTTATTGGGGAATTAATGTTTTACACTCAACAGTAAATACAATAGTTTGTACATGCATAACATTCCCCAGTTTCCCATTTAACAATACAACCCCCACTATGTCATTTATCATCCTTCATGGACCTGTATTCTCCCCACCCACCCACCCCAGATTCTTATACTTTGGTGCAATATGCCACTTCTTATCTGAGTATCATTCAGGTTTTTTATGTACTGGAAATAATATTAATTTGTAAGGAGAGTGTTATTTTGACAAGACAGATTATAAATGAAGCTACTGGCTATCATAGTGTCCACCAACTGCTCACCATTTGTGAATAATTATGCACGTTTCATGAATCAACCTGCCCTTGTTCTCAAGGACAATTCCCTTGGTTTACTCAGATAATACTTCAATGAACCATTGCAGACACCATCCCCCAGGATTCTGGGGACTCCTCTCATGCGTCAACCATTTAAGTCTAGTATATAACTTGTCACAGCGAGTCTTAGCCTGAAGGGACTGCAGTTTGCCAAAAATAGAGTAAAGTAGATTTAGGTGCTTAGATATCATCATAGTCAGATTAATATGTCAAATTTCCCAAGTCATTTGGGTGTTTACATATCTTTCTGTAGCTTACTTTCAGGACATAATAGAGTCAGTTCTAAGTTTAACAAACTTAGACATATTTTAATGAGAATGTGATCCATAGATTCCTTTTGGGGGACATTTTTTTCTCCTTATTTTCATTACCACCAGGGTTATCACTGGAGTTCAGTGCCTGCCTGAGGAATCCATTGCTGCTGGTGGAGATTTTTTTCTTTTATTTGATAGTACAGTCAGAAATTGAGAGAGGAAGGTAGACAGATATAGAAAGTCAGAGACACACCTACTTCACTGTTCATGAAGCTTTCCCCTGCAGGTGGAGACTGGGGTGCTTGAGCATGGTAACATGTACTCAACAAGGTGTGCCACCAACCCCCTCTCCACACAAAGGGGAAAATTTCTAAAGAATATGTTGGCTGAAAACGGTGGTCACCATTTTTTACAGCTGAGTAGTATTCCATCGTGTATATATACCACAACTTGCTCAGCCACTCATCTATTGTTGGATACCTGGGTTGCTTCCAGGTTTTGGCTATTACAAATTGTGCTGCCAAGTACATATGTGTACACAGATATTTTTGGATGGATGTGTTGGGTTCCTTAGGATATATCCCCAGGAGAGGAATTGCAGGGTCCATTTCTAGCCTTCGGAGAGTTCTCCAGACTATTCTCCTCAGAGGTTGGACCAATTTACATTCCCACCAGCAATGTAGGAGGGTTCCTTTGACCCCACACCCTCTCCAGCATTTGCTGCTTTTACCTTTTCTGATGTATTACATTCTCACAGGAGTGAAGTGATATCTCGTTGCTCTTTATTTGCATTTCTCTGACAATCAGAGACTTGGAGCATTTTTCACGTGTTTCTCAGCATTTTGGATCTCTTCTGTGGTGATTATTCTGTCCATGTCCTCCCCCCATTTTTGGATGGGGTTACTTTTTGTCTTTTTGTTGAGTTTGGCAAGCTCTTTATATATGTTGGTTATTAAACTCTTGTCTGATATATGGCATGTAAAGATCTTCTCCCATTCTGTGAGGGGTCTCTTGGTTTGGGTAGTGGTTTCTTTTGCTGTGAAGAAGCTTTTTAATTTGATGGATGGACCTTGAAAAAAATCATGTTGAGTGAAATAAGTCAAAAACAGAAGGATGAATATGGGATGATCTTACTCTCAGGCAGAAGTTGAAAAACAAGATCAGAAAAGAAAACAGAAGTAGAACTTGAAATGGAATTGGCATATCACACCAAAGTAAAAGACTCTGGGGTGGGTAGGTGGGGAGAATACAGGTCCAGGAAGGATTCAGTGGTCCTAGTAGGGGTTGTATTATTATATGAGAAACTGGGGAATGTTATGCTTGTACAAACTATTGTACTTACTCTTGAATGTAAAACATTAATTCCTCAATTAAAAAAAAGTGAAAAAAAAGAATATGTCATTTCAGACTTACAAAGATGAATGAAATGTCATTTATTTTAAGTTTCCAAAAAAATGCATTAAAAATAATTTCCCTTTACCTAATAGATGTTGGAGCATGAGAACTAAAATGTGATGCCTAAAGATTCTGTAAATAATGTCATTCTAGGATGGACCTAGATTCAACCCCCTGGTTCCACCTGCAAGGAGGAAGCTTCAGTAGTGGTGAATATGGCTGCAGGTGTCTCTCTGTCTTTTACCCATTCTCTACCTCCCCTCCCCTCTCAATTTTTCTCAGTCTTTTCAATAATAAGTATATAAATTTAATATAAATATTAATAATATTTTTATTCTGGATGGGTGCTGTAGCACACTCAGTTAAATGCACATAGTAATACTTTAAGGAACTGCTCAAAGACCAGGGCAAAGATCCAGGTTTGCTCCCCTGCTAGGGCCCCAGGTGATGGGGTTGCCTTGTAGATACTAAAGAGTCAGCATTAAAGTATGCCAGTCTCTTGCACTTATTCAGGTTTTATAGTCCTTATTTTATCTGATGAGGTTAGCTTTGGAGTGATTGAGGGACCTGTAATAGAAGGTAGGTGAGAAGGATATCTAGGTCTAAGTAGAAACTATTTAATTAGGTACTTTACAGTGTCTTTTTAGGTCTTTCTACTTGCTTGCTGAATTTATAGACTCACTGCAAACTTGTAAACTTTTGCTTGAAGGTATATGTTTCCTTCTAACATAGATACATGTGCATATGCCTTATCTCATGGGCCCTGGTCTATATCGAGGTTTTGTTAAGTACACCACCAGAAATGGAACTAAGGAGTCCTATGAGCTAGGAAAGATCTCTTAAGAGTAATGAAGCTGAAGGGTTGACATTCTACATCTGATGTCTTTGGATAAATTCAGAGTGAAACATGCTGAGGTTGTGCTGGTTGCACTGATTAGGTTGGGATCAGCAGATGTAGTATCAGTTGGTATAAATTGAGAGATGTATACAGGAAAGTGAGCCCCACCCTAGAGGTCCCAATTGGGAGAAATATGGGTTTTATAGAAAAAGGTAAAAGTTCATGCTGTCTTAGGGGTTAAGAAGGCAATAGATTCTTATTGCCATAACTGAATTATTTGGCAATTGGGTTAATTTTTTAAATTTATTTCTTTATTGGGGAATTAATGTTTTACATTCAACAGTAAATACAATAGTTTGTTCATGCATAACATTCCCCAGTTTCCCATTTAACAATACAACCCCCACTATGTCATTTATCATCCTTCATGGACCTGTATTCTCCCCACCCACCCACCCACCCCAGAGTCTTTTACTTTGGTGCGATATGCCAATTACATTTCAGGTTCTACTTGTGTTTTTGTTTCTGATCTTGGTTTTCAACTAGCAGTTGGGTTAATTTTTAAAATCCCATTGTTAGTATTTTCTGTATCACACAAGACATCACCAAAATTTAGATCATTTCAATCTATTTACATATTGCTGTGTCTTATAAAGTAACACCACCAGTTGCTTTGTTTCTCCCGCATCTAAGTTTTTAGGAAATTTAATATTTCAAAGAACAAGTCATGATTAGAACTTTAATAACAGGGCAGGGGAAGATAGCATAATGGTTATGCAAAGAGATTCTCATGCCTGAGGCTCCAAAGTACCAGGTTCAATCCCCTGCACCACCATAAGCCTGAGCCGATCAGTGCTCTGGTAAAAATAAATAAATAATTAGCAAAGAACTGTAATAACAATTTGGGCCTACAGTTAAAATTCCATCAGATTATTAAATGGAAGTCTTAAGTGCTTAGATTGAAGGAGCATATACTCAAAGCAATTTCTAGGAATCAAAAATTTGAGACATTCTATTTTCCCCTCTCATATTTATTAGTGAATTGTGAGAGTATAAATTAATAGAAGTGTATAAGAAGTGTATAGTATCACTGTTCCCACCACCAACTACTTGTGTCACACACCCCCCCCCCCCCAGTGAAGCTGAACATCCTCCTAAACCTCCACAAAGAGATATTTACTTTGGTGCAGTACTCCAAATTCAGTCAGATTCTGCTTTGAGATTCCCTTTCTGTTATTCTTTCTCAACTTCTGTTTATGAGTGAGTTCATCCCACACTATTCTTTGCCTTTCTAATTTATATAACTTAACATAGTCCCTTCTAGTGCCATCCAAAATGGGTCAGAGTAGGTGGATTATTGATCTTAATAACTTTGGCCCCACAACCTGTCCAGCATTTATTGCCGCTGTCATTTTTGGTGTATGGCATTCTCACAGGGGTGAGATGGTACCTCAATGAGGTCTTTATTTGCATTTCTCTGACAATCAATGACCTGGAGCAATTTTTCATGTGTTTGGTAGCCTTTTGGATCTCTTCTGTAGTGAATATTCTGTTCATATCCTCTGCCCATTTTTGCATGGGGTCACTTGCTTTCTTGTTCTAAGTTTGATTAGCTCTTTATATATTCTGGTTACTAATCTCTATTCTGATGTATGGCATGTGAAGATCTTCTCCCATTCTGTGAGGGGTCTCTTTCTTTGTGTGATGGTTTCTTTGGCCATGCAGAAGCTTTGCAATTTGATGTAGTCCTATTGATTTGTTTTTGTTTTAGTCTTCCTTGCAGTTGGGTTTGTATCATCAAAGCTTCCATTGAGGTTTAGGTGGGAAAGTGTTCCACCAATGTTTTACTCTAAGTATTTGATAGCTCCTAGTCTAACATTCAGGTCCTTGATCCATTTGGAGTTGATTTTTGTTTCTGGTGACATAAAGTGGCTCAGTTTCATTTTTCTGCATGTTTCAACCCAGTTTCCCATTACCATTTATGGAAGAGAGCCTCCTTTCTCCATTTAATTATTTGGGCTATTTTAGCAACAATTAGATGTCCATAGGTGTGGGGGTTTAGTTCTGGGCTTTCAGTTCTGCTATACTGGTCTGTGTGCCTATTTTTGTTCCAGTACCAGGTTCTTTTGATTACGACAGCCTTATACTATAGATTTATTTCTGGGAATTTGATGCCACCATTTCTGTTTTCTTTTTTTTTCCATCAAGATTGTTTTGGTGATTCTTGGTGTTTCCTCTTTCCAGATGAAAGATTATAAATTTTGTTCTATTCACTTAAAGAAACTTGGTGGAACTTTGATGGGTATTGCATTAAATTTGTATATTTCTCTGGGTAGAATATTCATTTTGACGAAATTAATTCTTCCCATCAATGAGCATGGGATGTCTTTCCATTTCTTGGCATCATTTTTGAATTTTTACTGTTAGAATATTTTTTTAAATTTTTATTTATAAATAGGAAACAATGACTTATAGGATAATAGGGATACAAATCCACACAATTCCTACTACCAAAACTCCATATCCCCTCACCTCCCCAGATAGCTTCCCTATTCTCTCTCTTTTTTTTTTTGTCTTTTGTTATTATTATATTTTTAATTGAAATGTAAATTCTGGGACCACTCTGACCCAATTTACTCCCAGAGAGGAAGAAAAAAACAGGCTAAATTCTCATTTTCAAGGCTCTGGAAATGCAAGTTGGTGTTATTAATGATTAAGCTCTCTTTCCTTCCCTCCTTCTGTGGGGTGTGGGCCTGAACTGGGCACTATAGTAAGGTTACCCTGTCCTCTCAAGCACATTTGATAGGCCAGGGAGATGACTGGGTGGAAAACTCACATCGTTTTTTTTTTCTTTTTTTTTTTTTTCCCAGCTGGTCCTGGGGTTCACACCTGGGCCAGGAAATGTCTGCAGCCATCAGAGATGTGGTTTCAGGTTTTAAATGATGGTGATGATTGATGTGTGATTAAATGATTGATTGGCAAAAGAGATTATTGTCCAGTCTACCTGACAGAAACTCACTTTGTAGAAAAATCAGAACTGAGGGGAGGAGGCAAGATGATTCAGTAGTGTGTGCAGGCTTTTGCATACTCAAACCCCAAGGATGTTGTTTCGGGAATTGAGCTAGATTTCAAAGGGCCAGGGGGCTTGTACTGCCCGCCATTTTGCATTGGAAGGAGTGAAGATGTCCTTTTTTGGAAAATATTAACTGAGCACCTACTATGCAGCGGGCCCTAGAAGGTGGGATCAAAAAAAAAAAAAAAGCAAAGGTGAATATATTTTTTAAATTTTTTATTTATAAAAAGGAAATGTTGACAAAACCATAGGATAAAAGGGGTACAGCTTCACACAGTTCCCACCACCAGAGCTCTCTATCCCATCCTCTCCACTGATAGCTTTCCTATTCTTTAACCCTTTGGGAGTATAGACCCAAGGTTTCTATGGGATGCAGAAGGTGGAAGGTCTGGCTTCTGTAATTGCTTCCCTGCTGAACATGGGTATTGACAAGTCGATCCATACTCTCCACCTGTCTCTCTCTATCTCTTTCCCTAGTGGGGAAAGGCTCTGGGGAAGCAGGGCTCCAGGACACATTGGTAGGGTTGTCTGCCCAGGGAAGTCTAGATGGCATCATGATAGAATCTGGAACCTGGTGACTGAGAAAAAAGGTGAAATATAAAGCCAAACACATTGTTGACTAATCATGAAACTAAAGCCTGAAATATTACAGATGACGATCTGGGTTTTCTGTTTTGAAAATAGCTAATAGGCCTATTTTAGTTATAGTCCATGACTATACTAGGTTTTTATTGAGCCTAATATCTCATATGCAGGTGAACCCTAGTTATTTTCTGGGTAGATGATGTCATGTCTGGAGAAAAAGGGCTAGAAAACTGGATCAGGGAAGAAAGTAGCTCCCAAATTTGGGAAAGGTATTTAAGTATTGTTGACTATAGACCCCACTGACTTTAACCGAGCTGGCTTCAAGGGCGGGTAACAGAGACTCGGGGACACATGGCTGGCTGAGAAGCTGTATATCTTTATTCACGAACGGGAAAATCACCACACCATATGCTTTTCTCCATCATCCTCTCTCTCCTGCTGCTGCTGGGACTCTGCCCATCCTTAGCATAGGGGGCAGGGAGAAAGAGGGGTGCTAAAGTAGCAAGGGGCAAACCAATTCTTCTCAGAGGTCGGGGGGAAGGGAACATACCAACAATTCCCCCTTCTGTTTTTAACTAAATGACCACAGTATCAGGGGTGTGGGGTGAACAGAAACCTATATTGTACAGGCATTTTCAAAAGAGAAACTGGCACAAACATGGAGAAACATGTAAGCAAGTAACAAGAACCAGTGCGCTGCCAAGGGAAGGCCTGAGGGGGCCATTTTTTGCCTCTGGGCAAAACTTTATCAACTTAAAAAAACATTTCCTGCCTCTAGGGGGTGTACTTGCCTAGACGGGCATTTTTTTAGCATGGGGGCGGG
The DNA here is from genome assembly GCF_950295315.1 of Erinaceus europaeus. Lineage (NCBI taxonomy): Eukaryota > Metazoa > Chordata > Mammalia > Eulipotyphla > Erinaceidae > Erinaceus > Erinaceus europaeus. The sequence continues at coordinate 104,888,891 of NC_080164.1, read as the reverse complement.
GAAGGGCCTAGAGTCCCAAGGCCTGGCTGCAGTCAGTCTTTGAGAAACCCAGCAGCTTAAGGGGAAGCTGCAAAGTGTCCAAGAGGTGTACCACTTGAGTCTCATAGAAATGCCAGTCCAAAGCAAATGTCCACGGAAGAATGCCAGGGGGTGGAACATTGTATGAGGAAGGTCAGCTGCTGGAATTCTGCTTTTCTGTAGAGAACTTGACAGCTGCAATTTACTTACTATGAAACAAACTTGTATCAGGTTAGAAGTTTATCACAATTGATAACTATTACAATTAGAAGTCTTTTTTAGAATGATTTTAAGGTTAGTTAAAGTTTAAACAATAGAATGTGAAAAGGTAAACATGAGAATCAAGAAAAGAAAACCTCAGGCATGAGTATCATTAGCATAGCCATTGTGTAATCTACCATTTCTAATAGGGAAGGTAATCAAGAGTTTTACATATCAACAAGTCTATTTAACCTTTTGTTACACCCATTTAAGATGGAGACACACCCTAGGTGTGCACAGGTTTTGTGTAGACCAACTTCTTTTTTGTAGAGAACTTGACAGCTGCAATTTACTTACTATGAAACAAAACTTGTTATTAGCATAACCATAACACAATCTAACGTTTCTAATTGAGAAGGAATTTGAGATTTTTACATATCAACAACGTCTTTTTAACCTTTTGTTACACCCATTCAAGATGGAGACACACCCTAGGTGTGCACAGGTCTTGTTTAGACCAATTTAGTTAAAATATATTGATTGTTAACTAATTTTTACCTCATACTTTAAATGTAAGTTAATTTTATCTTTATGAGAATTACATTGAAAACCTTTTTCATTTAACTTTGCCTGGTAAGAATTTAGCCTTAAAGTTACACTTTTTTTTTAAATATTTATTTTATTTATTTATTCCCTTTTGTTGCCCTTGTTGTTTTATTGTTGTAGTTATTATTGTTGTTGTTGTTGTTGGATAGGACAGAGAGAAATTGAGAGAGGATGGAAGACAGAGGGGGAGAGAAAGATAGACACTTGCAGACCTGCTTTCACCGCCTGTGAAATGAATCCCCTGCAGGTGGGGAGCCAGGGTTTGAACTGGGATCCTTATGCCGGTCCTTGTGCTTTGCGCCACCTGCGCTTAACCCGCTGCGCTACAGCCTGACTCCCTAAAGTTACACTTTTAACCTTAAAGTTAATGTTACCAAACTAAACACACACATACACATGGTCTTCAATACACAAGGAGAGAAACTTTTGTTACGAAGACATGTTTTTTTAAACACGAATTTATATCTATACTGTCTTAGCTGTTCTGGGAGTGCATTGTCCAGTGGTGGCCTCTTGGGCAGCTCCACTTCTAGGAATTGTAGGTTGCAATCTCTGCATGAATCTCTGTGTATTCTAGCTCATCTGCCTTCAGACCCAAGCTGGAGATCTCGGCCAGGGGGCCCAGTTTTGGCAGGGAGCCCGAGGTCTCCAGGGGGACCGGGATCTGTCCAGACTTCATAGCATGAGGGCAGGCGGGCAAGCCATGCAGAAGGCGTGGGCCGAGGTGCCCCAGGGTGGCGGCCATGATAGGCTGCCGTGACCCTGCCCCATGGCCCTTCCATGTCTGCTGCCCTGCTCCCAGCAGCCGAGCAGCATGGAGGGATCCGGCGCCCAATGCCCCGTGCCACGAGGCAGAAAGCTGGCTCCTGCAGGCTGGCATTGGGCTCCTGTGGGCTGGCATTGGGCGGAAACCACAGAGTGGTCCAGAGATAAATGTTCCAGAAACAGCGAAACAGTCTCATGAAGAAAGGGCAGAGGCCTTTGGAGATCTCTTCACAAGCAGAAGAGAAGGCCTTAGTGCATAGGTAGCCAAATTTTCTTCACTTATCTGAGAGATGCGCAGGTCCGGTCCCACGTTGTAGGCGCCATATGTTGTTTTATCCAGGCTGGCTTCACAGCTGGGCTGAGAAGCTGTATATCTTTAGTCACGAACAGGCAAATCACCACACCATGTGCTTTTCTCCATCATCCTCTCTCTGCTGCTGCTGCTGGGACTCTGCCCATCCTTAAAGGGGAATGGGGAGAAAGAGGGGCGCAAAAGTAGCAAGGGGCAAACCAATTCTTCTCGGAACATACCAACAACTATACTAGGTTTTTATTGAGCCTAATATCTCATATGCAGGTGAACCCTAGTTATTTTCTGGTTAGATGATGTCATGTCTGGAGAAAAAGGGCTAGAAAACTGGATCAAGGAAGAAAGTAGCTCCCAAATTTGGGAAACGTATTTAAGTATTGTTGACTATAGACCCCACTGACTTAATTTGGGGCCCAAATTGAGCACCCCTGTAGTTCTGAGCTCCAATTCTGTGGTCATGATTAGGAATATTCCAAGCTGCCCCAATTTCAGGACCCACCTTATTAGTTATGCAGCCTCCCTTTGGAGGATAGAACTTTCTCTACCTTTGTTGATCCACATTGAGTGCAGGCACATATGGGGGCCTACAAAGAGATCCATTGTGTTGTTCCTGATGGAGATGACCAGTGACAATGGAAAGAGGGATCTATTCTAAATCAATCCCAATCATGTCTCTTTCGTAATCTCAGGAATCCCAGACTAGGGACCCAGCTGATAGGGTCAACTGATAGTAACTAAAGAGTCATCATTAAAGTATGCTAGACTCTTGCCCTTATTCAGCTTTTATAGTCCTTATTTTGATAATGTTAGCTTTGGAGTGATGGAAGAACCTGTAATAGGAGGAAGGTGAAGAGGGTATTTAGGTTTATGTAGGAACTGTTTCATTATGAACTTTATTGTGTTTTGGGGGGGTCTTTCTACTTGCTTGCTGCATATATTGACTCACTGAAAACTATTGTGCACTTTTTCTTTCAGGTATATATTTTGCAGTAATTTATGGATACATGTGAACATATGTCCTATCTCATGGGACTTGGTCTATATCTAGGTTTGGGTGCTTTTTTTTAGAAAGTGAACCACTGAAATGGAACTAGAGAATCCTATGAGAAAGGAAAGGTCTCATCTGAATAATGATGCTGAAGGGTTGACATTCTGTCTTTTCATCTTTGGACACAGTCCAAAGTGAAGCAAGCCAAGGTTATAGTGTGGCACTGATTAGGTTGGGATCAGCAGATACAGTATCATTTGATATGAACTGAGAGAAGCATGCAAGAAAGTGAGCCCCACCATAAAAGTTCTAGAACTGGGGGAAATTTGGGCTTTACAGAGGAAGTGGGAGCTTCCTGCTTCCTTAGTGTTTAAGAAGTCAATAGATAGTTATAGTTATAATCAAATAAATTGGCAATTGGGTTAACTTTGAAGATCTCATTATTGGAGTTTGCTGTATCATACAGGACATCACCACAATTTATATTCTTAGACATTATTTACATATAGCTGTGTCTTAGAAAATAACTCCACTAGCTGCTTCTTTTCTCCCTGGTCTAAGCTTTTAGAAAAGTAAACATTTCAAAGAACAAGTTATTATTAGAAATGTATTAACAATGTGAGACCACTATTAAAATTCAGTAATTTGGTCTGGTTACACATTTGAAGTGCTTAGAATGAAGGAACATATGCTCAGCCTATGGTCAGTGCATTAAAAGGTTTGAGACATTCAATCATTTTCCCCTTCTCATATTAATTAAATAGTGATTTATGAGACTAAAATAGGAGTGTACATCAACAAGGAACTGTGTCCCTATCCACATCACAACCACCACCACCATCCCCAGTGAAACTGAACGTCTACTCTCACCCTTCACTTTTAGATTATTACTTAGGTGCCCTACTCCAAACTCAGTCAGATCTTGTTTTTATTTTTGCTTTCTGTTTGTTCTCAACTTCTGTTTATGAATGGCATCATTTGATACTCATCTTTGTCTTTCTGACTTAGCACACTTAACATAATTCTTTCTAGTTCCATCCACAATGTGTTAGAGAAAGTGTGTCCATTGTTCTTACTAGTTGTGAAGTATTCTATTGTGTAAATATACTCCAGCTTTCTCAGCCATTCATCTGTTGTTGGACATATGGTTTGCTTCCAGGTTTTTAATATTATAAATTGTGCTGCTTTGAACATTGGTGTACACATATCTTTTTGGTAAGGTGTTATGGTATCCTCGGGGTATATTTCTAGGAGAGAAATTACTGGGTCCATTGGAAGGTCCATGTGAGCCTTATGAGGGTCCTCCAGACTGCTCTCCACAGTGGTTGGACCAATTTACACTTCCACCAGCAGTGCAGAAGGGTTCCTTTGTCCCCACAACCTCTCCAGTATTAATTGTCGCTGTCCTTTTTTGATGAATGCCATTCACACGGAGGTCAGGTGGTATCTCAGTGTTATCTTTATTTGCATTTATCTGACAACCAGTGACCTGGAGCAATTTTTCATGTGTTTGGTAGTCTTTTGGATCTCTTCTGTAGTGATATCTGTAGTGAATATTCTGTTCATATCCTCTGCCCATTTTTGGATGGGGTCACTTGCTTTCTTGTTCTAAGTTTGATTAGCTCTTTATATATTCTGCTTATTAATCTCTAGTATGATGTATGGCATGTGAAGATCTTCTCCCATTCTGTGAGGGGTCTTTTTCTTTGTGTGATAGTTTATTTAGCTGTGAAGAAGCTTTGCAATTTGATGTAGTCCTATTGATTTGTTTTTGTTTTAGTCTTCCTTGCAATTGGGTTTGTATCATCAAAGCTTCCATTGAGGTTTAGGTGGGAAAGTGTTCCACCAATATTTTACTCTAAGTACTTGATAGTTTCTGGCTTAATATCCAGGTCTTTGATCCATTTGGAGTTGATTTTTGTTTCTGGTGAGATAAAGTGGTTCAGTTTCAACCCAGTTTTCCCAGTACCATTTACTGAAGAGAGCCTTTCTCATTTGGGCTTCTTTAGCAACAATTAGATATCCATAGTTGTTGGAGTTTAGTTCTGGGTTTTCAACCTCTACTGGTATGTGTACCTATTTTTGATACAGTGCCAGACTGTTTTGATGATGGCCTTATAATATAGTTTGAGATCTGGGAATGTGATGCTACCATTTCTGTTTCTTTTCTTCAAGATTGTTTTGGTGATTCTAGGTGTTTTATGGTTCCAGATAATTGATTGTAATTTTTGTTCTTGTCTCTTAAAGAGGTTTGGTAGAACTTTGATCAGTATCACATTATATTTGTATATGGAACTGGGAAGGATATTTATTTTGATGATATTAATTCTTCCAATTCCTGAGCATGGGATCTTTTTCCATTTCTTGGTATCATTTTCTATTTCATTATATAATGACTCAAAATTTTTCAGTATATGAGACTTTCACTACATTGGTCAGATTTATTTCTAGATTCTATTGACTTTTCTTTGACAGTGTATGGAAGTGAAATCTGGATATCCTCTTCTTAGGTTTTAGTCTTTTCATAAAGAAATGCCACTGATTTTTGTACATTGATTTTGTAGCCTGACACCTTCCTATATTACCTAATAACTTCCAGTAGCTTTCTGCTGGATTCTTTACGTTTTTCTATGTATACTATCATATGATCTGCAGATAGAGCTTGACTTCTTTCCTTCCAATTTTTTTCTTTTTCATTTCTTTCTATTTCCTGATTGCTATGGTGAGAACGTCCAATACTATGTTGAAGAGTAATGGTGATAATGGACAGCACTGTCTAGTACCTGATCTGAGGGGGAATGCTTTCAGCTCTGATCATTGAGTATGATTTTGGTGTAGGTCTGCTTTATATGAACTTCACTATATTGAGGAGTTTCCCCTCTACACTTATTTTTTGTAGCATTTTGAGCATGAAAGTGTGTTGGATTTTGACAAAGGTTTTTTCTGCATCTACTGAGATAGTCATTTGGTTTTGGACTTTGTTTTTATTGATGTGGAGAATGACATTGATTGACTTATGTATAGTAAACTAGCCTTCTATTCCTGGGATAAATCCCACTTTGTCATGATGAAAAAACATTTTTCATATACTACTATATCTGATGAGCTAGGATCTTGTTCTATATTTTGGCATCTATACTCAAATAAATGTGTGTGTGTCTTTCTTTTCCCCATTCCTCTCTCCTCTTGCTGTCTCTAGAATTTATAGTTCACAATTAATTTGTGTTATTGTCCATTCATGCTTAGTCTTTTTCCTTTCTATTCCTTTTATTTTCGTCTTGTTTGTTTTTGTTCTTGGCTTAGAGGTGGTGTTTGGATAACTGGTTTTGATTGAACTGCATCAATCTTTGCTTTCATTACTATTGTACTTTCAGAGGTTTGTGACTGCATTTGTGAAAAGACTTTAATTTAGCTTGCCTTGCACTCAGAAAAGAACAACTGAAGAATGACAAGACCGAAAAATACAAACCACATCAATAAAAAATGGTTAAATCAAGAGAAAATAAAAGTGCTACCACAATAAATCAAGACAGGAGCCCAGAAGAAACTACAAATTAGTCAGAAGTAACCATAGATAAGAAAATTATGCAAGCAAAAGTAGACCTAATAATCACAGAAATGAAGACAACTATGGAAGAAAGGGCTGTCAGAAATAGGGAAACATCAAATAAATGACCTTACTGCACATCTTAAGGACTTAGAGGAAGAGGAACAAAGGAACCCTAAAGCAACCAGGACAGAAATCACTAAAATTAGAGCAGAAATAAACAACATAGAAAATAAGAGAACCACACAAAAGATCAATGAAGCCAAATGCTGGTTCTTTGAAAAATTAAACAAGATTGACAAACCCCTACCCAGACTCACTAAGAAAAGGGAGAAGACTCAAATTAATAGAATTGTAAATAATAGAGGAGATATCACAACTGACACCACAGAAATCCAGAAAATCATGCGAAACTTCTATGAAGAACTGTACCTCACCAAGCTAGAAAACCTGGAAGAAATGGAAGAATTCCTAGAAACATATGTCCTTCCAAAACTGAACCAAGAAGAACTACAAAACGTAAATGCACCAATCACAGACAAAGAAATCAAAGCAGTTATTAAGAATCTCCCCAACAACAAAAGTCCTGGGCCAGATGGATTCATAAATGAATTCTACAAAACCTTCAGGAAACAGTTAATACCTGTACTTCTAAAGCTTTTCCACAAGTTCAAAGAAACAGGAACACTCCTTCCACCTTCTATGAAGGCAACATCATCCTGATACCAAAAGCAGATAGGGACACAGCAAAAAAGGAAAACTACAGACCAATATCTCTGATGAACATAGATGCCAAAATATTAAACAAGATCTTAACCAACCGGATACAGCTGTATAACAAAAAGATTGTTCATCATGACCAAGTGGGATTTATCCTGGAAATGTAAGGCTGGTTCAACATACATAAGTCAATCAATGTCATTCACCACATCAATAAAAGCAAAGCCAAAAACCACATGATTATCTCAATAGATGTAGAGAAAGCCTTTGACAAATTCCAACACCCATTCATGCTCAAAACTCTACAAAAAATGGGAATAGACGGGGAATTCCTCAAGATAATGGAATCCATATATAGCAAACCTATAGCCAACATCATACTCAATGGACAGAAGCTGAAAGCATTCCCCCTCAGATTGGACTAGACAAGGATGTCCACTGTATCACCACTACTCTTCAACATAGTATTGGAAGTTCTTGCCATAGCAATCATGCAATGGAAATAAATCAAAGGAATACAGATTGGAAGGGAAGAAGTTGAGCTCTCACTATTTGCAGATGATATGATAATATACTTAGAAAACACTAAAGAATCCAGCACAAAATTACTGAAAGTTATTAGGCAATATAGCAAGGTGGCAGGCTACAAAATCAATGTACAAAAATAAGTGGCATTTTTTTATGTAAACACTAAATCTGAAGAAGAAGAAGACATCCAGAAATCACCCCCATTCACTGTTTCAGTAAAATCAATAAAATACCTAGGAATAAAACTGACCAAATAAGTGGAAGATTTGTATACTGAAAACTAGGAGTCACTATTCAAGGAAATAAACACTGATACCAAGAAATGGAAAGACATCCTATGCTCATGGATTGGAAGAATAAATATCATCAAAATGGATATTCTCCCCAGAGCCACATACAAGTTTAATGCGATACCCATCAAAGTTCCACCAAGCTTTTTTACGAAAATATAACAAACACTACAATCATTTATCTGGAACCTGAAAACACCTAGAATTGCCAAAATCATTGTGATGAAAAGAAACAAAAATGGAGGCATCAGACTCCCAGATCTCAAACTATATTATAAGGCCATCATCATCAAAAACAGTCTGGTACTGGAACAAAAATAGGCACACAGACCAGTGGAACAGAATTTAAAGCCCATAACTCAAACCCCACACCTATGGACATACAATCTTTGATAATGGGTCTCGAAGTGGAGGAAGGAGGAAGGAGAGAGGAGGAATAAGGAAGCAGGCTCTCTACAGTAAATGATGCTGGGAAAACTGGATCTATATATGCAGAAGAATGAAACTGAACCACCTTATCTCATCAGAAACAAAAATCAACTCCAAATGGATCAAGGACCTGGATGTTAGACCAGAAACTATCAAACACTTAGAGGAAAACATTGGTGGAACACTTTTCCACCTAAACCTCAAGGACATCTTTGATGAAACAAACCCAATTGCAAGAAAGACCAAAGCAGAAACAAATCATTGGGACTACATCAAATTGAAAGGCTTCTGTACATCCGAAGAAACTATCACATAAACAAAGGGACCCCTCACAGAATGGGAGAAGAGCTTCACATGCCATACATCAGACAAGAGACAAATAATCAATATATACAAAGAGCTCAGCAAACTTAGCACCAAAAAAGCAAATGACCCAATCCAAAAATGGGCAGAGGATATGAACAAAATATTCACTTCAGAGGAGATCCAAAAGGCTGACAAATACTTGATAAATTTCTTCAGGTGGCTGATTATCAGAAAAATGGAAATAAATACAACATTGAGATACCACCTCACTCCTGTAAGAAAAACATACATCAGAAATGACAGCAGCAACAAATGCTGGAGATTCTGTGGGGACAGCAGAATCCTGCACTACTGGTGGGAATGTAAATTGGTCCAATGTCTGTGGAGAGCAGTCTGGAGAATTCTCACAAGTCTAGACATGGAACTTCCATATGACCCAGTAATTCTTCTCCTGGGGATATACCCCAAGGAGAACTGCCATGGTTTGGACTTGATTTATGCTAAATAGTGTGATATTTGTCTAGAAAAATGTTGTTTCTTTTGTAAATGAAATTAGATTTGTAAAACCAAAATGTTAATATCTTGCACAAACTTAGCTGTGATATTAAGAATTCCTTTTCCTCTTTCGGTACTAACTCCTGGTTCTCTTCTCCTTTAACTACTTGGCTTCTACCTCTCCTAGGCCCTTTGCTAGCTATGGTAGCTCTATCGCTGATTATTCCTTGCCTCATTCAATTCCTCAAGAAACGCATACATGACATAATTAATGTTACAGTCTCAGTTCACCCTTACACTCGTATTCCTTTAGAGGAAAGAAATGCTCTAACTGACATTGATCCATAAACACAGTTCATTAATTAAAGAAATTAGGAGGAGATGTTGGGAACATGTGTGAGCCTGATAGAGCTTGGGGAGAACCACCCCCATCTTTGGATGGAGGTCTGAGAAGATAACCTCTTGGTAAGTCTCTCTCAACCGAGGTGAGCATAAGGGGGAAAACTCAGACTTGGTTCTTTCCTTCTTGACTCTCAGGCCCACAGATACCCCAGTACTTCCCTCCATTAACTGCAGGCCACATGGCCACAGATTCACTCATTCAAAGTCACCTTCTGATCACAGAAGAACACACCTTATCACACACTTCATCACACACCTCAGACCCCAGACAAGAGAAATGCCAAACTATATGGCCTTTTGATATCCATCTTCTCTCTGTCTCACCCTACGGGTTTAACCCCTATGCTTCTCTCAAATACCTTTGGATAATTAAGTTGCTCGTGTTATGGAGAATAACTGTCTTGTATCTCATCAATCCCTGTCATACCAACCCCCTACCTTAGGGGCATGCTCACTGCTAAGAAACCTGTAATTTCTGTCATATTGCAACAATAATTACTTCCATTGCTTTTCTATTTAACTCATGTCAATTTTGCTAATAAACGGACTCTAGGATTCTGGGACTCTAAGGACTCAGATTCTAGATTCACGCTAAGAGTCCCCTGGTGTCTTTTACTTCGTGTCACCCCTGTCGTGAGCGAGAAAGAACCAGCCCGTTACCTTTCCCCTGGAGGACACCCTGCCGGAGAAGGAGAGAGACACCCCGAAAAGTCTGAATTGAAACATGCTGAGGTGGTATTAGTGCACTGATTGGAGAAGCACGCAGGAAAGTGAGCCTTGGCCTGGAGGTTTCAGGACTGAGACAAATATGGGCTTTATAAAGAAAGGGAAATATTCCTGCTGTCTTATGGTTTAATAAAACAATAGATAGTTATAGGTATAACCTAATCACCTGGATATTGGGTTAAGTTTAAAAATCCCATCGTTAAGCTTTGTTGTATCATACAAGACCTCACCATAATTTGTGCCCTTTTTATGCTATTTATTTATAACTGTATCCTATAAAGGAACACGATCGGTTGCTTCTGTTCTCCCTGGTCTAAGCTTTTAGGAGATTCAGTATTTCAAAGAACACGTTATTATTAGAAATGTATGAACAATTTGATCCCACTGCTAAAATTCAATCTGATTACTAATTTGAAGTCTTAAGTGCTTAGATTGAAGGACTATATACTCAGAGCTATGATCTACGCAACAAAAAGTTTGAGACATTCAATCCACCCACCCACCCGCAAGACTTTGGTGGTGGGATTTATGTTAATATACACTCCTATTAAATTATAGCCTCACAAATTACTATCCAATTTATGAGAGGGGAAAATGGATAGAAGGTTACTGTTTCTACCCCTTGAGGAGACAATATCTATTTCCTGTGCCTATATCTATTTTTGGTGCACAAATCTTTCAGATCTGTTCCTAGGTATCTAATCCATCTTTTCTGGTTTTGTAAGTGGGATAGTTTTCTTAATTTCTTTACCCTATAGTTCCTTATTTGCATATATGAATTTTAAAGATGTGTATTAATTTTTCAGTCTACCATGTTATTGGATAAGTATAGTTTTACAGACTTTGTTCTGTCTAATGTTAATTTGCTCTGTAGATTTTTGCTAATTCACAATAAAAAGAAACTATTTCCTAATCAAGCAAAATGGTGTAATATATAAGAACTGAAGCTTATTCTTTCACTAATACATTTATTAAGTAGCAACAAAATTTAAGACACTGAGGGAATGTAGTAAGATAATATACTTCCAACCCAAGCTTCAGCAACTTGTACTCCATATGGTGATACAAACATGCTGTTTATGAAAACATGTCAAGGAATATATTCAGGAAAATAAGTCAGAAGAACACCATATCCAGATATTTATAACCCCAGTTTGACATTTCCTCAAGTCTCCTCCTAGAATCATTTATTCCTTTATTACCCCAGGCTTATTCTTCCTTTATAGCTTCAACTCACATGACAAATGCAAGTGAAAAAAATTTTTAGAGAGAATAAACTCCTGGAAGAATAACTGATTAAGGCTATCTCCCAGCAGAGGGCTTCAGATATAGTATAGTGGTTGTGCAAAATATTTTCATTTCTAGTCCCCAGAGATCTGAGGTTCAATCCCTGGCACCATTATATATCAGAGCTGAAAAAAAAAAAAAAACACTTACTTTTTGATTTCTCTGTGTCATTCATTAAAATAATATAAATACATATTTACATAAGAATTTTTGCCAAGATAACTCATTATCAGATTTCAAACTTCAAAATTGTTCAAGAAAACTCTATTTGAGAGAAATGTGTGCTTGTCTTAAATTTCCAAATGCTAGATCAGTAAGAGAGGAGACTTGTTCAAAACTTGATATCAAATCAAAGGGTGTTAGATGTGGCAACAGGTTTAGGGTAAACTGCAGTTTTTCAGATACAAATGCACAGAGGATTTGTGCTGTGTTTATCATGAATTGTGGAAGGTAAAGGAGGCTTTGAAATCAGAAACTGGCTCTGAAACTTCACTCTGAATGTATTACATAAACTTTTAAAGTATTCTCTCCAATTTCTTTAAAGGGAGTTGTGACAAACATAGCATACAATAAAATATGCACAATTATTTTTTTTCCTTCACTGCTACTTCCATTTCAAATCCTTTTAGAACTCAAGTGAAAATACTAGATAAAGGATATTCTCTGTAAGTGCTGGGATTGATGGGAAGTTCTCTCATTTGGGAGAAATGATAAGAGACTGCAGTGCAGAGGAAGACAGTACATCAGGAGGCCTTGAAATCATGTGATCCACTAAAGGGCAGCTTAGGGTTGGAGCTCAGGACCATAGCAGATCCAGAAGATCCATGGTGGCAGACCAAATAAAGAGCAATATCACATGCAAAAGAACCTAGGTTCAAACCCCCAGACTCTACCTGCAGGGGACAAAAGTTTTAAGGGTGATGAAGCAGTGCTGCAGCTGTCACTCTCCTCTGTCTCTTTAAAATTGTTTTATTTTATTTATCATTGGATAGAGACAGAGATAAACTGAGAGAAGAGGGAGAGGTAAAGAGGGAAAGGGACAGAGAGACACTTGCAGCCCTGCTTCAGCACTCATAAATTTTTCCACCTGCATCTGGGGAGTTGAACCTGGATCCTTGCACACTGCTGTGTGTGCACTTAACTAGATATGACACCGCTTGGCCCCTCTCTCCTCACTCAAGTTTTGTCTGTGTCTGTCAAAATTAAAAAGCTAAGATAGTTGGGGAAGTGGCTCAACTGGTATAGTGTCAGAATCTCAAGCTGAGGGCCCTTGATTCCCAGCGATGCATGTGAGAGTGACTCTCATACATAATAAATAAATAAATGTAAATACTCTTTTTAAAAATAAAGATAAAAGCAAAGGCAAAAATGAAAAAGAGGTGAGCACTGGGACACAAGGGTTTAGCACAAAGTCACCAAGCTCCAGCAAGAATGCTAGTGGTAATAGCATATGCCTTACCTGACAGTATGTAGTTAATATGGAGCCTAAGGAGTGACTTCAAACTCAAGAAAGTTAGTCAGCAAATAGGGCACAGGGCTTTAATACCTCCACATGATAAGTTTCAGAATAATACTGTCATGCATAACTTGGGTTCATTTTTTCAAAGTATCCAGACCTTTTTTATTAGAAATGTATTAACAACTTAAACCCAGTCTTAAAAATCAATCATGCTCTGTGCATAAAAATGTTTGAGACATTCAATCAATTTTTTCTCTCTCATATTATTTAGGCTGAGCCTTTGAAATGTTAACTCTCCTAAAGCTTAGACCAGGGAGAACAGAAGTGGTACTACTCTATAAGACACAACTATATATAAATAATGTCAAAGGGCATAAATTATGGTGATGTTGTGTATGATACAGAAATTCCTAATAATGGGATCTTCAAAGTTAACTCAATTGCCAAATTATTTTATTATAGCTATAAATATCTATTGCCATCTTAAACCCTAATACCGAGGGTACCTCCCACTTCCTCTATAGAGCCTCTATTTTCCCCAGTCTTGGAACTTCTAGGGCGGGGCAATTTCCTGCATGCTTCTCTCAATTCACACCAAACATTAGTGTTTCTGCTGATCCCAACCTAATCTATGCAACTAGTACCACCTCAACATGCTTTTCTTCAGACTGTGTTCAGAGATATCAGGCATGGAATGTCAACCCATCAGCATCATTACTTAGGTGAGACCTTTCTTTTCTCATAGGATTTTCTAATTCTATTTCTGCAGTTTGCTTCCTAACAAAGTCCCAAACATAGATATAAACCAAAACCCACGAGATAGGGCATATGTTCACATGTATCCATAAATTAGGGCAAAATATATACCTGAAAGCAAAAGTGCAATAAGTCAATACATGCAGGGAAAAAGTAGAAAGACCTAATAAAGTTCCTAATCAAAAAGTTTCTGTTTAGAATTAGGTACCCTCCTCACCCACTTCCTATTATACTTGCCTTAGTCACTCCAAAGCTAACCATATCAGAGCAAGAACTGCAAAAGCTGAATAAGGGCAAAAGACTGGCATACTTTAATGATGACTCTTTAGTCACTATCACTCCACCCCATCAGCTGGGGCCCTAGCTGGGGAGTCCTCATATCCCCAAACAGACATGATGGGCCTAGACCTTGAATAAGTCCCTCTCTCCATTGTTACTGGTAATCTCTTTCAGAAACAACATGATAGGCCCCTTTGTGGGCCCCCATAGGACTTTGCCCTCAACATGGATCAACAATGTTAGAGAATGTTACATCCTCCAAAGGGATGCTGGACGACATACTCTATCTTCCACCTGAGGAAGATGAGTCCCGAAACTGAGGCAGCCTGGAATGTTCCTACTCATCACCTCAAAATGTGAGCTCAGATCTATAGGGATGCAGAGCTTACCTAGGCTCTTAAACTGAATATGGGCCCCAGATCAGATCAAATTGATGGGGTTTACAGTCAACAATATTTATACACCTTTCCCATATTTGGGAGCTACTCTCTTCCCTGATCCATAATTCCGGTCCTTTTTCCAGCCATGACATCATCTCCCAGAAAATAACTTGGATTCACCTGCATATCAGATGTCAGGCTCCAGGAAAAAAAAAGAAAAAAAAAAAAACACTAGTATAATCATTGTCTCTTTGGAATATAAGTAAAGTAGGCCTACTAACTCTTTACAAAAGGGAGACCCCCATAAACATTTTTATATTTATTTATTATCCCTTTTGTTGCCCCTTGCTGTTTTTCATTGTTGTTGTAGTTATTATTATTGTTGTTATTGATGTTGCCATTCTTAGATAGGACAAAGAGAAATGGAGAGAGGAGGGAAAGACAGAAACAGGGTGAGAAAGAGAGACACCTGCAGACATGCTTCACCACTTGTGAAATGACCCCCCCAGGGGTGGGGAGCCTGGGCTCAAACCAGGTTCCTTACTCCAGTCTTTGTGCTTTGCTCCAGGTGGGCTTAACCCCCTGTGCTTCTGCCTGACTCCCAACCCCCAAATCTTTATCTGTATTATTTCAGCCTTTAGGTTCATTATTAGTCAACAATGTGTTTGGCTTTATATGTTAACTCTTTTTTCAGTCAACAGGTTCCACGTGATAACATGATGCCAACTGGACTTCCCTGGGCAGGTGACCCATCAATGTGTCCTGGAGTCCCACTTCCCCAGAGTCCCACTCCACTAGGTAAAGCGAGAGACAGGCTGAAAGTATGAATTGACCTGCCAATGCCCATGTTCAGCAGGGAAGTAATTACAGAAGCCGGACCTTCCACCTTCTGTACCATATAATGACCCTGGGTTCATACTTCCAGCTGGTTAAAGGATAGGAAAGGTATCAGGGGAGGGAGTGGGATATGGAGTTCTGGTGGTGGGAATTGTGTGGAGTTGTACCCCTCTTATCCTATGGTTTTTTTTTTTTTACAAATAAAATAAATTAAAACTTAAAAAAATTCAATCATGTTACTAATTTGAAGTCTTAAGTACTTAGATTGAAGGAATATAAACTCAGAAGTGTAATTTATGCATCAATAGTTTAAGACATTCAATCCATTTCCCCCTCTCATATTGATTAAGTAGTGATTTGTAAGACTAGTTTTGTAGTTAGAGTTTTGTAGGAATGTATATTAACACCATTCCTTCCATCAAAGGTCTGTGTAGTATTCCATGGTGTATATATACCACAACTTTCTCAGCCACCCATCTGTTGTTGGATACCTGGATTGCTTCCAGTTTTTGCCATTATGAATTGTGCTGCTATGAACATAGGTGTACACATATCTTTTTTTGTTGGGTGATATGGAGTCTTTAGAAAATATCCCTAGGAAAGGAATTACTAGGTCATATGGAAGGTCCATGTCTAGCCTTGTGAGGGTTCTCCAGACTGCTCTACACAGAGGTTGGACCAATTGACATTTCCATATTTAAGTGTTGACATAAAGTCAATATGTGGGTCATCCTCGGGCCGTCCATCCCCTGGTCACTGATGGTGAAAACTGGGGAGACACTGGCATCCAGGCAAATTGAGCAGAGAGGAAGGAAATACACAAACTCCTCGGAGGAAGCCTTAGACACGACTCGTTTATTGGGGGATACAAGCAGGTAGATATATCCATAGATTTGAGAATGGTTAAGATAATCATTATGCCATACACACAATGCAGAGTTAAATCTTGACCTGTCAGATGTTTGATCTTAGCTGGGAAGATACATATAAAGTCTGGTCATGAGCTCACAATACACAGGTAGGCTTTTTTTCTCTCAGGGTGGATTATAAGCACCTCCAGGCAGTGGGGGAAAGGGGCAATTGAACAAAGCCAGGATATTCGCAGTGGGTTTAAGTTGGTCATACACTGTAATTCATGGCTTTTGTTCAAAGGGAATGAGGAAGCATGTGCAGGAAAGTTCCCAGTCTGGAAAAGACCATCCATCATAAGTTCAGGAGGTCAGGAGAGACCATCCTACTGCCTTTTCTGAGAAGGAAAGGGCTTGGGGTCAACCTGCTCAGATTCTCATGGAAATAATGGCCTGGACTTTACAGACAGTGAGCCCTTCCCCACATCAATATATATATTTATATTCCTGACATGTTTGACCAAATTCAAGAAGCTTATATTGCAAAGGACTGTAATGCTACAGCAAATTAATAGTTAGGATAATTTTAATTAGAAGAAAATCACATCTAGAATATTCTATTTTTCAGGCTGTCTATGGTGCACATGGTTAAGTTTTACCATGCACAAGGACACTAGTTCAACCCCCCACTAGTTCAACCTCTTCCTGTCTGCAGAGAGGAAGAAGCTTCATGAGTGATTAAGCATGTCTGCAGGTGTCTTTTTCATTCTTCCACTCTATTTTCTTCTCTCTTAATTTATCTTTGTTCTATCAAAACAGAATAAAAAGAGAAAGGAGGGTGGCCTCTAGCAGCAGTAGATTTGAAGTACTAACACTGAACATAGTAATACCTCTGGCAACAGAAAAATAGTATTACATTTCTCATTTTTTAATATTTTTATTTATTTATTATTAGAGATAGAGAGAAACTGAGGGAGGAGTAAGGAGAGGGAGAGACAGAGAGACCTGCAATGGTGATTCTCTACTCATAGAGCTTGTGATGACCTGCAGGTGGGGGCCAGACGTTTGAACCTGGGTCCTTGTGCACTGTGATGTGTGTGCTTAACCATGGGTGTCACTACCTGGCCCATAGAATATTCTATTTCTCTAAAATAATTTCCTCCCTTTAAGAGCAAGTATAAATGCCAAATTCTAAGTTACTAGTCATAGACAATTATGGACACAAACTGTAGCCACAAATAGAAAATAAACTACTATAAGGAAAATGGTACGGCTACGGTGGCAGCAGAATGATGTTCTACTGTAGGCAGCAGTAAAAAATGACAGTATTTTGAACAGACACAATTTACTATGATATTGAAGTGGACTTTTCCTCAAATATAATTCAGCATTTGTAGTAATCTTAACTGGGCATTCATACACAAGTCAGTATTTGAGACATTGATGAAAATGGCATTTGAAAATATACTACAGTATAAATATTGAGGATTTTTATATAACTTAGAAACAGTATATTTACTTGGATCTTAATGAAACATTAATAATTTGTAATGGAACAAATATTTACAAGTTTATACAACAGTAAAAGTTCCATTTATAAGATAACTAGCTCAGCTATTATAATGGAGTATATTTTATAAATGTATTCAAAACAATCTCTTTAAGCTTGCAATAAATAAATACAGTAAAAAAAGAAAAACTAAATAAATAAAGAGCTAGCCCTTGAGTCAGTCAGTTTTACTTTAGTGAAATATGTATCCAGATCAAGGAAACCATGCAATGTCTTATAATCTCTGCTAAAAAATCAATTTATACTGAGAACCAAAATGCCTTCTATATAAATATTTATAGGCAAGTATTTCATATTATATGCTCAACATTGAATGGTGCATATTATTATTATTAATGTTTCATACACATTTGTAGGGGAAACAAATAATATGCTTTACTTTGCTTCTAAGTATTCAGCAGAATTATTGCAACATCTGCTTTCAATGGTTGAGTACATGAGCTATTCACGCCTAGTCATAAATTCCACACTGCATTAAGATGTCATTAAATATACCTTCTGGAGTGGCCTACTCATTTGCATACCTCCTATATCATCAGGTAGAAATCAAATGAACAAAAGAATGTTCTCTGATTCACTTCCTTCTGCTATAAACTAAATAAAAGTTAGACTCGTAACTAGCCAGATTCCTACTACCTCTCCAGTCTTGGTCACTGAGATGTTGTCTCAATATCTGAAATATATAAATATCTCAGAATATCTGAAAACAGAGTTTATGGATCCAATCATTATGTACTGTTAAATTATCCCTTTGTCATATAGAAACAAACATGGTGAATAGGCCAGAGTAGTGTAGGTTAGGTTAAACACTTTGACATCTCTTGTAAAGTCAGCAAAAAGAAACTGGGATAAAAGATATCCACAGCATTTCTCAACTCTCACAACTTTTTCTCACCTTTTGAGTTCCTTTACCCTTTAGAACCTAGAGCTAAGGAATCTCAGAACAGCACAGCATCCAAAGGTCAATGACTTTTCAATGCTGTTATAACTTCCAGTAGTGGCAACCCAGATTCTAAGAGAAAGTCTCTTCAGAGATTTGGTGGTGGCCCATCTGGGAAAGAAGATGCATCACCATGCAGAAGATGCAGGAGGACTTCAAGCTTCTGAGCCCCAACTACAGGAGTGAAGCCTTTCTTTCCCTGTTCCTCTTACCTTCTAGCAAAAATAAACAAAAAGAAGGGAGAGAAAGAAAAGAGGTAACATAATTAGTGCCAGCATTAGTTGGATTTTTCAATCACTCAATCCCAAAGGTAACCACTGTAGTAAAAAAAAGAAAATAAAGCTTATTTGGGGACCAAAGAAATAGCTTCTTCACCATGTGTGTTACCTTGGTTCAAGTCCATTCCTCAAAATGTTGACGAAAACATCAATGCTGTATTTTTTTCACTCTTTCTACCTCTCTAATTAAAAATAATGGTGATAACCATAATAATAATACAATATTTCAGTATGTCAATTGGAATAACTGACTTTTTTAGCTATACAAGGAAAAATGTCAGTTAGCCATCATCTTCTTGTCAAATCTAGTTTCACAGAACTAATTTCTCCTTGGACTCAGTGGTTAGGTCAGATATTCTCATAGCAAGAGAGGACTACTGCTTCAATAATGTATCATGCTACTCTAATATCTTTGCCTGATTGTTGCTACCTAACATATTTATTTCAGAAATATGCATAGTATTAGGCTGCTTGGCTCAGTCATAGTTGTCCAGATGCTGTATAATTGATTGGAAAGAACATGTTTACATTTTTATGTAATGAAACCATAAACATTATTTTTCTATGGTAAGGAAAGAATACATTATAAGAATTGATGTTAACAAGTACATTTTGCTGATTACTACAGAAATATAACATAAACATCCTTGAGATGAGTGGTATGAAAATGGATACATGTGGTTTTCATAGTCAACACTCAGAGAAGAGGAAAATTAAGTATATGAATTAAAGGTCTCCTAAGGAAGAGGATCAATAGAAAAGATATGGGGGTAGGTAAAAAAAAAAAGAGAGAGAGAGAATCTTTGGATTTTCACATAGATACATGAATCTAGACCACTAATGGATCCCTTTCTCCACCATCTCTGGTCACTCAAAAGGAACATCATCTTAAGCCCTCTTGTGGGCCTCTGCGACTTTGCCCTCAGTGTAGAATGATGATAGAGACCGCCCCACTCTCCAAACAGAGACT
Source organism: Erinaceus europaeus (assembly GCF_950295315.1). Lineage (NCBI taxonomy): Eukaryota > Metazoa > Chordata > Mammalia > Eulipotyphla > Erinaceidae > Erinaceus > Erinaceus europaeus. The sequence goes on along the minus strand of NC_080164.1, from coordinate 104,868,956 downwards.
GGGTAAGCATACTCTACCACTCAAGAGAGACTGGTCCTGAAATGAGTGCAGCCTAGAATATTCCCAGTTGTGACCACGAGCTGAGAACTCAGACTGATAGGAACTTAGAGGTTACACAGGCTCCCATGATAAATATGAATAGAAATATACATTAGGTTACATCAGTGGGGTAAACAATCATATCATAGACTTTCCACTTGCTTGTGAGTTACTCTCTGCCCTAATCCAGATTTCCACCTCTATTATTAATTCTGAGACTGTCTTCCCAGACAATATATTTTTTAAATTTTTATTTATAAAAAGAAACAGACAAAACCATAGAATAACAGGGGCACAAATCCACACAATTCCCACCACCAGAACTCTATATCCAATCCTCTCCCCTGATAGCTTTCTTATTCTTTAACTCTTCTAGAAGTATGGACCCAGGGTCATTAAGAGGTGCAGAAGGTGGAAGGTTTGGCTTCTGTACTTGCTTCCCCACTGAACACAGGTGTTGGCAGGTCAGTACATAATCCCAGCCTGTCTCTCTTTACCTAGTAGGACAGGACACTAGGGAAGTGGGGCTCCAGGACACATTGGTGGGGTCCTCTTCCCAAGGAAGTCTGGTTGGCATCATGTTAGCATCTGGAACCTGGTGACTGAAAAAAAGAGTTAACATATAAATCCAATTACATTGTTGAATAATCATGAACTTAAAGGCTGGAATATTGCAGATGAAGTTTTGGGGTCTCCTTTTTGAAGATATCTAGTAGGCCTATTTAGTTGTATTAAAAAGGGCCCAAGACTATACTAGTTTTTTTCTGAGCCTGACATCTGATATGCAGATAGGCCTAAGTTAGTGTCTGGGGAGATGATGCCATGACTGAAAAAGGAGCTATAAAGCTGGATCAGGGAAGAGTGAAGCTCCCAAATATGGGAAAGTTGTATAAATATTGTTTACTGTAGACCCCATAGATTTGATCTGGGAACCATATTCAGCTTAGGGGCCTATGTAACCTCTGCATCCTTGTAGGTCTGAGCTCACATTCTGTGGTCACGAGTAGGAACATTCCAAGCTGCCCCAATTTCAGGACCTATCTTCCTCAGGTGGTAGATAGAGTATGTTATCCAGTCTCCCTTCGGAGGATGGAACATTCTCTATCTACCATTGTTGATCCACATTGAGGGCAGAGTCCTATGGGGGCCCACAAAGGGATTTATTGTGTTGTTCCTGGTGGAGATGACCAGTAACAGTGGAGATAGGGATCTATTCCATATCTAGGCCCATCACCCAGACAGTATTTTTGGTCCATCTGCATATTAGCTATTAGGCTCAGGCAAAAATTATTAAAGTCATCGGCCCCTTAGAACATACCTAAAATAGAGATCCTAGCTTCTTCCCACCTGAAGACCCCTAGTTTGATCTGCTCTATTCCTATCTTTGGGTTGTTGTTTATTTGTTTGTTTGTTTGTTTATTGTTGCTTCCAGGGTTATTTCTGGGGCTTGATGCCTGCACTACAAATCCACTGCTCCTGGCAGCCATCTTTTTCCTCCCATTGTTGTTGTTGCTGCTGCTGTAGTTGTCAGATAAGACAGAGAGAAATTAAGAGAGGAGGGGAAGACAGAGAAGGCAAAAGAAAGATAGATACCTGCAGACTTGCTTCACTGCCTATGAATTGACCACCCTGCAAATAGGGAGCCAGGGGCTCTGATAGTTGCACTGGTCATTGCCCTTCACACCATGTGGTCCATACTACTGGAGAAAAATACAGTATAAGGAAGTTTCCAATGGAGGGGGTGTGACACAGAACTCTCATGGTGGGAACTGTATGCAATTGTACCCATTATCTTAGGGAAAGAGAGGGACAGGCTGGGTGTATGGGTCGATCTCCCAACACCCATGTTCAGCTGTGAAGCAATTACAGAAGCCAGACCTCACACCTTCTTCACCCCATAAAGACACTGAGTCCATACTCCCAGAGGGTTAAAGAATAGGAAAGCCAGACCTTCCACCTTCTGCAACCCACAATGGCCTTGGGTCCATATTCCGAGAGGGATAGAGAATGGGAAAGCTATCAGGGGAGAGGACGAGATATTGTGTGGAGTTGTACCCCTCCTATCCTACGGTTTTGTTAATGTCTCCTTTTTAAAATAAATTAATTAATTAATTTAAAAATATAGGAAATCAGCGGTGGAGTTGAGAATTGTGTGGAGTTGTATCCCTGTTATCCTATGATTATGTCAGCATTTTCTTTTTACACACAAAAATTTTTTAAAAACATCTTGTTAATCATTATTAAATCACCAATAAAAAATTTATAGAGAGATGTATAGTGGAAAGTGAGTCCACATGTGGAGCTTGACAGTTGAATGACTGTAAACTTAAAAATATCTATATTATCACAAGGACCGGCATAAGGATCCCGGTTCGAGCCCCCAGCTCCCCACATGCAGAGGAGTTGCTTCACAAGCAGTGAAGCAGGTCTGCAGGTGTCTATCTTTCTCTCCCTCTCTCCGTCTTCCCCTTGTCTCATGATTTCTCTCTGTCCTATCCAACAACAACGACATCAAATCATAACTACAAGAATAAGACAATAAGGACAAAAAAAGGGAATAAATAAACAAATATATATATATATATATATTATCTTTATTTATTAGATAAAACCAGCCAGAAATTGAGAGGTAAGTAGAGACAGAGAGGGAGAGAGATATCTGCAACCCTGCTTCACCACTTATGAAGCTTTACCCTTGCAAATGGAGTCTCGGAACTTGAACCTGAGTCTTTGCACACTGTCACATGTGCACTCAACTAGGTGTGCCACCACCAGCCCCAAGACTGTAATATCAACACACATAAAACAAAGTTTCACTCAGTTTTAGTCTAAAGATCTCAGGAATAAAATGTGAGTTTGGTGCAGAGGGAAGCTAAACTGTGTTAGTCTTAAACACACAAATAAGTACATAAAACTGCACACCCAAAGCCATATAATGTTGCAAAGAAATTTTCAGTCAATCAATAAATTTTAAAAATAGAGAAAATCCACCTTTTTGTAGCTTTTCACTGGGAGCGTGTACCCTTCACTGAGTCTGATTTCAGCACTCATCCTTCTGAAAACATCCTCAAAGACACACCAAATATCAGGCCCTTCCTCACTATTGAGCTTGACACAGAATAGGTCATCACCATGGAAATGAAGAAAAGACACATGACATGCTCATGTGTAATTCTTGAATACAAGAGGAGCCATGTTTTGTTTTTTTTTACCAGATTACACCGATTTAATTTTTAACTAATTTCTTCCACACAAAAGTCAGCTGAGAAAGTAAAGTGTCTTATGTCAGCATCAGATTCCTCCCTTTTGTTCTGCAATTTACTGCCTGCACCAGTTCTGTCAGAAACACCTCAGTTAAGACTTGTCAATGCTTCAGCCTGGAAAATGAGCCTCTGCAATTTTGACTTGAAGAAGACATGGTGGTCCAGTAGTAGGGGATTTCAAAAACATGGCAACATATCAAAGACACCACAGCTACTTGCTTTGTCTTGAAACACACTGAACAGTCTTCTCATAAGGAGTCCTTGGGATGCTATTCAAGGGGCCTGATGAGACCAGGAGTTCCCTGCAGCATGGGAGCCTCTTGTTTTGTAGACCTCTCCCCTGTAGAAATCACTTCAGTGTCCTGAAGAGTCAAGTTGGGAAGAAAAGATGAAGATAGTGGTGGGCAGGCCTTCAGAGAAAGCTGACAACTTTGTAAAACATACTAGGAGGAAGGAAAGACTCTTAAAATTTTGTATTAATTTATCACATCATTTTGTGCAATTGTTTTTCTTTTAAAGAAAGCAGGGGTGAGGGGAAGAAGCAGGTAGAATGAGAATAATGAAGTAGCAGAAAGAAAATGCAAAAAGCTGAATTTCTCTGACATTTTCTCATCCTCCATCTGTGAACTTTCATTGGCTACACCAGGCCTGTAAAAGTAATTTTAAAGGTCACTCTCCTCAGAACACAATCATATTTTCTATCAAATACAAGGAAAAACATATATTCTCAATAGCATCACATACACAAGATTAAACTATAGTTAAGTCAGCTTTTCAGATAAAATTAAGATCTTGTTAATGTCAAAGAAAACAAGCATGTATCTTCCATGATTTGATTTACAAAACAAGATTTTTTTTGTCTCCTAATCCATGATAATTACTTAGAGTCTCTGAAATGAGTTTACAGAACAACATTAAACTGAGAGGCTATTAAGACACATATTTACTTGGAGAAATTTTGCTATTCTTATTTTGAAGTTATGTGTATTTAGTCATAAAGGATTTCATGGAATAAATATTAAAAACTCTTTTAGATTATGCCAGGCCAAGTTTATGCCAGGCCTTTGACTCATCCTATATTTACATAAATGCAAAGATAGCACACATATATGAGATCACTTATCCTTGTCATCAGAAAAATCACTAGAGGCTCCTTTTGTCAGCCTTTTACTCTTTTTAATTTCTTTTCTACTTTAATCACCTTCTAATATTTCAATCTTTTCTTTATTTTTAAAAAATTATTAGTGGTTTAATAATGATTAACAAATTGTAAGATAACAGGAGTACAATTTCATAAAGTTCCCACCACCAGAGTTTTGTGTCCATTCCCTCCTTTGGAAGCTTCTGTGTTTATCTCTCTGTGAATATGGACCAAAATTCTTTATGGGGTTCAGAGGTGGGAGTTCTGGCTTCTATAATTGCTTCTCCAGTGGACATGAGTATTGGCAGGTGGATCCATAGCCCCAGCCTATTTCTATCTTTCCCTAGTGGGGCAGGGCTCTGGCAAAATGTTCCAAGACACATTGGTGAAGTCATCTGCCCAGGAAAGTCAGGATGGAATAATAACTGCAACCTGGTGGTTGAAAGACAGTAAGATATGAAACAAGACAATTTGTTTAATAAACAAGAACCAGAAAGAGTAGGGATAGAGCCAGTGAAATTAGAGGTCTTCTTATGGGAAGAAGCTAAGAAGTCTATTTTAGGTATATTCTAAGAGGCCCATAATTTTTTTGCTTGAGCTTGATAGTTAATATGCAGGTGGATTAAAAGTATTATCTGGGAAGATGGTGTCAGTGTTGATCTGTGTCAGTCTTACCCAAGGCAACAGGATGCTTGGAGAAAGGCCAGAATTCAAATTGCTCCCCAACCCCACACTTCTATTTCCTTTAGCCTGAATATTGAGAAGAGTTTTGCCATTTTTGTTTTTTACAACTTTTAACCATGTGGAACATTGGGTACCAGGATTTATAATATCTCATCATAATGGCAATATACATCATATTTTGCTTCATGTGCTCTATGTACTATACTTGGCAATTTATATCCATTTATCTTGACTTATTCAAGAACGGTTTCATCTACAACAACGCAAATCCTTCACACAAGCTTAAAGTAAGACTCACAAGTCTAAAGTGTTGGAGGGATATTTATAGAGGTTAATTCCAGAAAGTATAACAGTTAAACTATGCCAAACTTTAGGTTCTATGACTGCTGTCTCTATTTCTTCTTAATATAATGTCCATTTTACTCACATGCTGCCCATCTTTCACTGTGAAAGTCTGTTTTTTGTTCTTCAGGAATCAGACAGGAAAGGGTATTCTGAATGGTCATAGATCACAGACTTTGCAGTTTTCCAGTAGTTTCCAGCACCAATAACTAAACTCTCTGGAATTTCTCTTTCTCTCACTTTTAACTAATAAAGACGATAAATTAGGCTAGAGATAAAGCATGATATTTATGTAAAAAGACACTCACACAATGGTTCCAGGTTCAATTCCCATAGCCACCATGAGCCAGAGCTAAGCAGTAGTAAAACAACAAACAACAGAAAAAAAAAAAAAAAAAAAAAAAACCTGGACTAAAACCCTACACAATTGAGAAGGAAGAAAAATGCCCAGATGTATATCAAAGATTTAAATCACCACTTCAGAATTATTACTCAACAGAAATGAACACGACTGTCAGGGAAATAATAATAATAAAGGGCTAGTTTGAATGCACATATTACAATGTGCAAGGACCTGGGTTCGAGTCCCTAGTACCCACCTGCAGAGGAAAAGCTGTGTGAGTGGTGAAGCAGAGCTGAAGGTGTCTCTCTTTCTCTGTCTCCACCTTCCATGTACTCTAAAGCTGACCCATATCCACAGCCTCTGTGTTTAATTTAACCTAAGACAGATGTTTTACTTGAAGAAAATAGTTATTATGTGACATATATGTTTCTAGGATGATATAACTGATCACTCAAAACAATGTTATTTCACTCATGCCTCCTTCCTAAAATGTCCTTCACTATAAACTCAGGGAGAAAACAAACACACACACACACACACACACACACACACACACACACACACACACACACACACACACGTGAAATATCTTTCCCATCACAGAAGATGCAAAAGTTGCACAGGTCATATAACCAAGAACCTGTTTCAGTAAAGTTGACATGTTTTGTTGCTTTCTTATATTAAGATCAAACTCCAGCAATGAGTCCATTACAACTGAGCTTTTTAAGAAAGTACTAGTCCAGCAGCAGCTTTAGTGACTAGTTTAAATGGTGTGTCTAAATAATGGCACTGAGCATTCAGACTTCTTAAAAAATTTGCTGCACAAAACCTCCTATAATTATTCCCAAGGTGAGTAGATGAGGACAAGGTTAGGGTGGTGGTGCAGAGGGTTAAATGCACAAGGATCAAGTCTCTGGCTCCTCATCTGCAAGGGGATTACTTCACAAAGGATGAAGCAGGTCTGTAGGTGTCCATCTCTCCCCCACCACCACCTTCTACTCCCTCTCAATTTCTCTCTATCCTATTCAATAAACACACACACAAAAAAAAATGGCTGCCAACAGCAGTGGGTTTATAGTTAGTGCAGGCACTGAGCCCCAGTGATAACCCTGGAAGCAAAAATAAGGAGGAGGAGAAGGAGGAGACAAAGGAGAAAGAGAAGAAGGAGAGGGAAGGGGAGGGGAAGGGGAAAAGGGGGATAGAAGTCACAGAAAAGAGAAGGACTAGAGGTCCCAGAGGGCTTGACCTTAATCCCTTAGCTCCCTTTAAGGACATACCCCAGAACCCTATCAATTGCTGGTGTCCACAGATCATCAACATAAATATACACACTTAACCAAAACCAAGAGAAAAGCAGAACCTAACCTAACCTAATTTTAACTTTGTCAGTGGCCATAAGACTAAAAAGGGGTAGGAAAAGAGAGCTGACTTCCTGAAATAGAAATAAAAATATATATTAAGAAAAAAATATTAATAACTAGCAAGTTCTCAGATAATGGTTCCATCCATTTTTATTTTCATTTAAAAATATGTATTTATTTGCTTGTGTCTTTTCTTACATGAAGACTGGAATACTGGCATCAAAGCTGGGGTCTCACTAATGCTTGTCTTATAAGGCTCAACTAGTGAGTGGTCAGTTTTCATTGTCTTAATAACTTTAAACTTTTTGTATGTTCCCTGATATAAATGTTTTCCCAAGTATGCTTTTTGTTAAAAAACATGATTCAAGATCTTGGCAGATGTGTTTGAACATATATAAGAGGAAAGGTTAGGGAGTCGTGCAGTAGCACAGCGGGTTAAGTGGAGGTGGTGCAAAGCACAAGGACTGGCATAAGGATCCCAGTTCAAGCCCCTGGCTCCCCACCTGCAGGGGAGTCGCTTCACAGGTGGTGAAGCAGCTCTGCAGGTTTCTTTCTCTCCCCGTTTGTCTTCCCCTCCTCTCTCCATTTCTCTCTGTCCTATCCAATGGTGACATCAACAACAACAATAATAACTACAAAAATAAAACAACAAGGGCAACAAAAGGGAATATATATATATATATATATATATATAAAAAAAGAGGAAAGGTTAATTAATTTGACAGTGTTACATAAGGTATAAAAGAAGAATTCTGTCAGGCATTAAACCAGCTTGCCCTGCTCCATTCTGCATTGCTGATAGTATGGCCTATTTACATAATCATTGTTTTGCCTGATCTATCTTCTTTCTACCTCAAGACCCACCCTGCCAGAAGGGTGTATTAATCCCACCAGTTAAAACCATCGCAACAGTTGCTAAAGACACTTCCACCTTCCCAGCATGCCTTTTGCCTCTTTCCACACCCTTTCCTAGCCATTTCTGACTTGCCATTTCTGGTTTTATCCCATAAAACCCACTTCTGTTCCTGGTTTCACCCTCTTTTCTCTCCTGTGTCCCCATCTGGAGAAGGGCTGGCATGCAGAGTGGGAGGCAGCTATTGCGGTTTGGCGCCATGTAGCTTAACCTGCTGTGCTCACACCCACTGTATTACCACACCACCACAAATTCCTGGATCCTCTCTCCTGCCCTCAATGCTAGTCCAGCAGAATTCTATAAATGTTGAAATCTTACTTTGTGATATTAATATAAACAGAAACCTAAAATCTTCCTGAAGAAGAAAGTAACATTGGTAAGATAACATCAATAGACTGGAAACAAAATAACAATAATGGAAACTAGCTAAATTCCAATTCAGTGATTTTTATAAGTAAATGTGACTTTTTTACAAATAATTTTACTGGATGGTTAGTGTTTTATAATACAGCTGTTGGCACAGGAATACAATTTCTCATGTCCCCATAATAAGTATCTGCAGAGCACTCTTACCTCCAACTTAGGTCCTTTCCCACCATCATGTACTAGGACCCAAGGGTCTTCTTCACCCTCTCCCTTCCCCCTTTCCCAGAGTCCTTTGCTTTGTTGCAGTACATCACACCCAGGATAAGTTTCACTTTTCTTTTTTCCTTTTTGCCCCTCCCCCCACCTTGTTTTAAGTTTCACCTATTAGTGAGATTCATCCAGTGTTGTCCATCTCCTTTTGGTGTTTTTCACTTAATATGATTCCTTAAGGTTCCACCCAAGATAAGGCAAAGGAGATCACTGCATACATTTTAACAACTGGATGAGATTCTAATATATATAGTGTGGGTGGTGCACTGGGTTAAGTGCACATAGTACTAAGCACAAGGATCCTGGTTTGAGACCCTGGATCCCCACCTACATGGGGGTCACTTCACTAGGAGCGAAACAAGTCTGCAGGTGTCTTTTTTTCCTCTCTATCTCCTCACCTCTCTCAATTTCTCTCTGTCCTATCCAATAAAAAAAAAAAAAAAGAGGAAAATATGACCACCAGGAGCAGTGTATTCTAGTGCTTGCCCTGAGCCCTAGCAATAATCCTGGAGGGAAAAAAAAAAAAGAATATAGATCACAACTTAGTTTCACATCTGTCTTTAGGAATCTGGGTCATATCTAAGTTTGGGCTATTACCAAATGTATTTTGGGTGAGTTGGGAAGTAGTACATCAGGTTAAGTGCACATGGCATGAAGCACTAGGACCGGCTTCAAGGATCCATTTGAGCCCCCGGCTCCCCACCTGCAGGGGAGTCGCTTCCCAAGTGGCGAAGCAGATCTACAGGTGTCTATCTTTCTCTCCCCCTCTCTGTCTTCACCTCCTCTCTCCATGTCTCTCTGTCCTATCTAACAACAGGGACATTAATAATAACAACACTAAAAAACAACAAGGGCAACAAAAAGGGAAAATAATTTAATTATAAAAAAATGAACAACAACAAAACCAAAATGTATTGTGATATGCAGCTCCTGGTAGGTGTTTTTGTACACTTTAGATAAATCTTCAATGTGATGACAGGGTAGGTGCATTTATAATGTTTTAGGAAATCTCTACACTATTTTCCATAGGAGGTGGAACCATTTACATTCCCACTAGAAGTGTAAAAGGATTTCTATTTTACTTACATCTTGTCCAACACTTGTTGCTTCTGTCCTTCCTAATGTATGATATTCTCATTTTTCTGATAATTAGTGACTTTGAACTTTTTTTTTTCTTATGGCTATTGGCTTTCTGGATTTCTTCCTTGGTGAAAATCCTATTTTTATGGGATTTCTTGTTTTGTTGCTATTGTTGTTAAGTTTAGTGAGTTCTTTATATAAGCTAGCTTTCAGTCCGTTATCCAATATATGACTTGTAAACATCTCTCATTCTGTAGGGACACTTTCTGCTTTGGTGATGATTAGAAGCTTTTAAAGCTGATGGCACTCCACTGGTTATTTATGTTCTTGTTTTCCTTGCTGTGGAACTCCAGCCTTTGGAGATATTTCCAAAATACTGATAATGAATTGTCAAAAAAATGCTTTCTCCTTATTTTTGATGGTTTCTGTTGTGTTAACCATATTTTAAGTCTATTTAGAGCTGACTTTTGTGCTTGACAAAATAGTGTTATCCTATTTCATACAACTGCACATTTCAGTCCAGTTTTCCCAACATCCTATGTTGAAGAGATTCTCATTTCCCCAGTTAGTGTGCTGGACCCCTCTTCAAAAATTAGTTGCCCACAGATATGAGGGTGATGTTTCTGGATTTCTATTCTGTTCCACTTGTCTGTGTATCTATTTCTGTTCTCATACTAGACAGTTTTAATTTCAGTAGCCCTCTAACATCACTTAAAGTCAGGAAGTGTAATGCTCCTATGTGGTTCTTTTTTCTCAATATTGATTTGGAATTCCTGGGAATTTTCTGGTTCCAGTAAACTCTTGATGCTTTAATTTTATTTGTTTAAAGAAGTTTTGTGGGGCAGGGGTAGATAACATAATGGTTATGCAAACAGAATCTCATGCCTGGGGCTCTAAAGTCTTAAATTCAATATCCCACAACACCATAAGCTAGGCTGAGCAGTGTTCTGGTAAAAGAAGAATAAAAAGGAGTGGGAGTCGGCTGTAGCACAGTGGGTTAAGTGCACGTGGCGCAAAGTGCAAGGACCAGCATAAGGATCCTGGTTTGAACCCCTGACTGCCCACCTGAAGGGGAGTCACTTTACAAGAGGTGAAGCAGGTCTGCAGGTGTCTATCTTTCTCTCCCTCTCTCTGTCTTCCCCTCTCCTCTCCATTCTCTCTGTTCTACCCAACAACGACAACTACAACAATGACTACAAACCGTGAGGAACCAGAAAACATGAATAGACCACAGCTAAGGAAATTGAAGCAATAATAATAATTTTAAAATCCCAACAACAAATGTGACATATGTTGCTCTTTGATAATAGGAAATATAACATTATGCTCAACTTTACATTTTCTATAATTCATTCATTTTCTTTCTTGATAGGGCAGAGAGATGTTGAAAGGGGAGGGAGAGTGGTGGTGCACCTGGTTGAGCACAATGTATGAGGACTCAGATTCAAACCCCCAGTCCCACCTGCAGGGGGAAAGTTTTGCAAGTGTTAAAGCAGTGCAAGAGGTGTCTCTCTGTCTCTCCCCTTTCTATCCCTCCCCCCTTCATCTTGATTTCTGGCTGTGTCTATCCAATAAATAAATAAAGATAAATAGGGGGAGAGGGAGAGAGAATGACACCTTTAGCATGGCTTCATTACCTGTGTAGATTTCCTCCCACAGGTAGAGACCTAGGATCTTGTGCTGTATGTAATTCCATGAATCGATTAGTTGTGATACAAAGTAGATTTCTCAAATGAAAATGACAAAAGAAGCTACTTTTTAAAGTATTACTTATTTATTTAATATTGGATAAAGACATATGGAAGAAAGACCGAGAAAAGAGAAACACCTGCAGCCCTGCTTTACCTCTCCTGAAGCCTTCCCCCTCCAAGTGGGGACCAGAGACTAAAACCTGGGTCCTTGTACACTGTGATATCTGAGCTTAACCAGGTGTGCCACCACCTATTCCAGTAACTACTCTTTAAGTAGCAGTAGTCAATACATCAGGCACCTCACACCTGAGCCAAGTAGCCTTTCATGGTCAATTATGTTTATTCTGTTAAAACAGAGGCACAGAAGAAAGAGAGAGAGAAAGAGAGAGAGAGAAATCCTTTCTCCATTTTGTGTGTTTATAGGGCTTCTGTGTGATGCTGGGTATTGAACCCAAGGTTTTACACATGGAAAGTTGTGTGCTGGCTTGATCTGTTGACACATTTCCCTTTTCATTCAGAAAAGGAAAGGCAGCAGCACATAGCATGTACCCTTCCAGGTGATCCATATATATAGCATGTTGGTTAACTCCTTGAAGTTCAGCATCATTAAAAATAAAGGTGCACACAAATCAATATAAAATTATCTAGAACTATAGTCATCCAGGTATTCAATGTTATTAAGTTATTAGTAAACTAACCACAAATAACACGAGAATGTCTGAGAAACATTGTGCTATCATATAATCCTTTTGCATTTAGCAATTATTCAAGAAAGAGTGAGATAGCTCAGTCTTTTTGAGTTCCAAATTCCGTGTTTGAGGTCCCAGGCATTACAAGTTCAATCCCCAAAACACCTTACACCAGAGCTGAGTAGTACTCTGATCTCTCTTTTCTCTTTTCTTTTTTCCACCTCTAATACCCTCCCCCCCTCAATGAATGGATATAAATGAACTATTTCATTTCTTTTATCTGGCTGGCAAGATAAATCACTTGTATAGTAGGCATGATGTGTCATTCATGTGATTCAGGTTTGAGTCTAGTAGATTCCAGAGGTACAGCATATTTTGCCCTCTCCATCTTGTGTGTTTCTCTATCTTGATATGAACACATAAACCCCTAATGGTGAGGACTTGGTGCTAACAATTTTATTTTTCTTCTAGCTATAATCAAATATTTCATTTTGGAAAATATATACTTAAATAATCAGTTGTTTACATTCCACCAGTTTCTTATTTTTATTTTTTTTTAATTTTTACTTATTAAATGGAAACACTGAAAAAAACATAGGATAACAGAGGCACAACTCCACACAATTACCACCACCAGAAATACATATCCCATCCCCTCCCCTGATAGCTTTCCTATTCTTTAACCTCTGGGAATATGGACCCTGAGTCATTATGGATTGCAGAAAGTGGAAGGTCTGGCTTCTGTATTTGCTTCCCCAGTGAACACAGGTGTTGTCAGGTCAATTCATACTCCCAACCTGTCTCTCACTTTACCTAGTGAGGTGGGGTTCTGGGGAGGGACTTCAGGACACATTGGTGGGGTCATCTGCCCAAGGAAGTCTGGTTGGCATCATGGTAGCATCTGGAATCTGATGACTGAGAAAAAAAAGTTAACATATAAAGCCAAACAAATTTTGACTAATCATGAACCTAAAGGCTGTAATATTGCAGATGAAGATTTGGGGTCTCTATTTTGAAGCTATCTAGTAGGCCTATTTAGTTATATTATAAAGGGCCCATGACTATACTAGTTTTTTTCTGAGCCTGACATCTGATATGCAGGTAGACCCAAGTTATTGTCTGGGGAGATGATGTCATGGCTGGAAAAGGGCTAGAAAGCTGGATCATGGAAAAGAGTAGCTCCCAAATATGGGAAAGTTGTATAAATATTGTTGACTATAGACCCCATAGATTTTATCTGATATAGAGCCCATATTCAGCTTAGGAGTCTATGTAAAATCTTCACCCCATAGGTCCAAGCTCATATTTTGTGGTTATGAGTAGGAACACTACAAGTTGCCCCAATTTCAGGACCCATCTTCCTCAGTTGGTAAATAGAATATGTTATCCAGCCACCCTGAGGAGGATGGAACATTCGCTACCATTGTTGATCCACATTGAGTGCAAGGTCCTATGGGGGCCTACAAAGGGGTCTATTGTGTTGTTCCTGATGGAGATGACCAGTGACAATGCAGAGAGGGATCTATTCGAAGTCAAGCCCCATCATGTCTGTTTGGGAATATGAGGACTCCCCTACTAGGGCCTTAGCTGATAGGGTGGCTTGATAGTGACTAAAGAGTCATTGTTAAAGTATGCCAGTCTCTTGCCCTTATTCAGATTTTGTATTCCTAACTTTGATAAGGTTAGCTTTGGAGTGAATAAGGGAACTCTCCTCAATCGCTATCGAACAGGCCATGGCCGGTGCATAGCTATGTTCCATCGCTGGGGAGCCAGAGACGACCCAAACTGCCCCTGCGGCTATAGACAGACTATGACCCACATAGTCAATGACTGCCACCTCTCCAGATTCAAAGGAGGTCTCGAAACTTTACATCAGGCTCAACCTGACGCTGTTGACTGGCTACGGAAGAAGGTCAAACGCTAGAAGAAGAAGGGAACTTTAATAGGAAGTAGGTGAGGAGAGTATCTAAGTCTAAGTAGACACTATTTCATTATGAAATTTATGGTTTCTTTTTAGGTCATTCCACTTGCTTGCTGCATATATTGACTCAATGAAAACTATTGTGCACTTTGATTTCAGGTATATATATTTTCCCTAATTAATGGATACATTTGTACATATGCCCTATTTCATGGGACCTGATCTATATCTAGGTTTAGGGGCTCTGTTAGGAAGTGAACCTCTGAAATGGAATTAGAGAATCCTATGAGAAAGAAAAGATCTCACCTGAGTAATAAGGCTGAAGGGTTGACATTCCATGTCTACCCTCTCTAGACATAGTCTGAAATGAAGCATGCTGAGGTGGTACTCGTGTTAATTACATGGGATCAGTAGATGCAGTTTCATTTGGTATGAATTGAAAGAAACATGCAGGAATGTGAGCCCCACCATAGAGGTTCCAGGACTGGGGGAAATACGGGCTTTACAGAGAGAAAAGTACAAGAAAAAAACTCCAGAGATAAATAGCTAGTCTTTCCTAGGCAGGACTAAGGCCCTGGTCTGTCAGGTATTCTATCACTCAGATATAGCTCCATCCCCCATCAAAAAAAGAAAATTATTATTAATAATAATAATGATAACAAGGCTTTGGGTGTAACCCCTGCTGAGCCAGGAATCTTGGTAAAGAAAACATCAACACAGGAAGCCTGCTAGGAGAGCCGGTCAGCCAGTGGGGGCTAGCTTAGTGGTGGGGAGTGGAGGAGGGTGAGCTCAGAAGTCGCCAAGCCAAAGATCATATTTCCTTTGTCCTTTATGGCCTCTGTTTGCCAGCCCAAGAGTGAGTAATAGGACTCTTGTTTGGTGTCACCCTCACCACCCCTTGTTCTCCCTCTCCACTACTGGTCTAAAAATCCTACTCTCTCAGCAAATCCCAGGCTGAAAGCAGTTTTTCTGCATAGCTCACAATGCTTATATATCTAAAAACATTATGTTATATATTTCATCTCTGCACTATTTTCAAAATTGAAAATCCCATGCAATGCTGAAACCAGTGTATGTCTTTTTGTTTGTTTTGTTTTTTATAAAATTAGTTACATATTTTAATTAAGGAGAAAAAAACTTCAATACAGTACAAATACAGCATATTCTTTTCAAGCTAGCTATACAGACATTTTAGAGAATAGAGTGCTTCTGTCCAATATCAGTTGTAGAAATCATATTCCCCTTCTAATAATTCAGATTCCCAGCATCAAGAAAAGAAAAGTCAGTTTCCTAATTTAATACTTTTTAGGAACTTATCCCACACTTATTTTTGAGCTACCACAATATCTGAAATAAGACAACACTTATACAAACAGGCTGGGATGATAGTGGGTGGGATGGAAGATACACCTTTCTCATGGATATATTTAGTAGAGATCTGGATGAAAATTTTGCATTAGGAAGTTAGTTAGCATAACTTATAGACAATAAAGACATTATTTCTGTTACTTTCCTTAAATCAGCATGCTGTCTGCACTGTCTTCAGAACCTAAGAAAATGCTTTTCTTTATCTATTTGATAAACCTGTAATTTCTTTCTTTTTTCACACTTTCTTCCTCTCTCTCTTCTTCTTCTTCTTTTTTTTTTTTTCATTTGCCATAAGAGTTACTGCTGGAGCTACAATCCTGCACAGCAAATCCACCATCCCTGGTGGCTTGCTTGATTTCTTCCTCTTCTTCTTTTTATTATTACAATAATAATAACTATTATTATTATCATCATCACTGGCATTGCTGATTGAAACAGAGAGAAATGGAGAGGAAGGGGTGATATAGCGGGAGAGAGAGAGACAGAGTCCTTCAGATCTGCTTCACTACTCAGGAAGCTTCCTTCCTGCAGGTGGAGACCAGGGGCTTGAACTGGTGGTGCCTGAATATGTGCTTTACTGAGTGTGTCACTGCTTAGTTCCACAAAACTGCATTTCTTAAATAAAAATAAAATAAAATAAAAACACTTTTCTCTTACCACATGCACTAATATGAATGTTCCCTATGTCCTTGTACATTCATTGTTGGCATCAGAGAGATCCCTGAACCCCAATTCTACCAGAATCCAGATCTTTTGCAACTAGGAACTTTTGATTTTGCCCCTTTCACTGAGAAAGAAGTGATTTTGGAGAAGATCTAAGGAAGCCAAGCCCTGTTTCCCTTAACTGAGAGGGAAGCAGCAGAAGGATGGACAGCTGGAAGCTGTAAAAGGTATAGTTATACTTTAGAAAGGAGTGAAGGTGGGACCTTAACAGATATAAAAGAACCTTTCTCTGTGCTTTGACTTTTCTTAAATAAAAAGCTTAAAAAATTACTGAAAACCAAGCATTTCTCCCCACCTCTGTGTTGAATTTAAGTCTATGAAAGAAACGATGAGGCCGGGAGTCGGGCTGTAGCGCAGCGGGTTAAGCGCAGGTGGCGCAAAGCACAAGGACCCGCATAAGGATCCCGGTTGGAACCCCGGCTCCCCACCTGCAGGGGAGTCGCTTCACAGGCGGTGAAGCAGGTCTGCAGGTGTCTATCTTTCTCTCCCCCTCTCTGTCTTCCCCTCCTCTCTCCATTTCTCTCTGTCCTATCCAACAACGACGAAAACAACAATAATAACT
This sequence comes from Erinaceus europaeus, assembly GCF_950295315.1. Taxonomy (NCBI): domain Eukaryota; kingdom Metazoa; phylum Chordata; class Mammalia; order Eulipotyphla; family Erinaceidae; genus Erinaceus; species Erinaceus europaeus. Next base: position 104,852,200 of record NC_080164.1, on the reverse strand, counting down.
ACAACAATAAAACAACAAGGGCAACAAAAGGGAATAAATAAAATTTAAAAAAAATATTTAAAAAAATAAATTAAAAAAAAGAAAAAGAAAAAAAAAAGAAAAAGAAACGATGAGGCCCTTTCCCCCCTTAGCATGGCCACCAGAACAATTTATTCTTAGAATGACAGGGAGCCAGCGTTTTCTTTCCACATGTTGGTCACATATTGGAAACCAGTCAACTGACATTCCTGATTTTGTCTTCTTTTGCTGAACAGCTCTTAGACCCTCTCCTTTTCCTCACATAATAGAACTTTTAGATTGAAAAAGAGAGGGAAAAGAAACTGTTTTTAAAAAATCAGTATCACACAACTACTAGTAAGGTAAACAAAAATGTTAAAATGGAGGCCCCATGTCAAGGATGGGGATTAAACCTCTCAACTCCTCCCCCCAACTGAGGGTGGGGTATCAATTTCTCCAAGTATCCCCCTAGCATTAGTAACCCGCCACTTCCCCCCATGTAGTCTAGCTTCCTCTGTGTGTGAGCTAGATTCCCTATTTCCATGTTGAAAACCTACATTGTAAAGTTGAATGCTTTTTTTACAGTGCAGAATATGCAATCTAGAGTTCTTTGTTTAAAGACAAATACTTAAAGCTTAAATTGGACTTTCTAAAAAAACAAAAACAAACAAAAAACTCTAATGGATGTAAACTAAAGTTCCTTTTTTAAAAAAAAAACAGTAACAAATGCTAACAAGAATACCTTTGAATTTATTTACATTCCAATCTCTTCTTGCTTAGTTACAGGATCTTCAGCCAAGCCACCCTGCTGTCTAAGAAACATGAGCAGTCACGTAGTCAGATAGCTGAGTAGCTGGACTTGGTGTGGTGACTGCTTGAGTAACCAAGCCACAAGTCAAGCTTGCAAAATCTCCAAGATTACAAATTACAAAACTGAGACCTAAGACCAGCCTTTAGGTAGACCCCATCAATAGTTTTCACATTCCCTTGAAGGAATCATGCTAAGTGAAATCAGCCAGAAAGAGAAGGATGAATAAGGGATGATCCCACTCATGCGCAGAAGTTGAGAAATGAGGATAAAAAGGGAAAACACAAAGCAGAACTTGGACTGGGTTTGGTGTATGGCATCAAAGTACAGGACTCTGGAGTGTGGGTGGGGTGTTCAGGTGCTGGAACATGATAACAGAGAAGGTCCTGAGTGGGGTATTAGAGTGTTATGTGAAAAACTGAGAAATATTACACATGTACCAACTACTGTATTTTACTGTTGACTGTAAATCATTAATCCACCCAGTTTAAAATATATAGGACAACAAAGGCACGGCAATTTTTCAAAAGAAAAATTGTTTCCATCCTCACAATTCTTTTTGCTCTATTGAAGAGGTACAGAAGGTGGGAGGTCTGTTTCACCGTTTTTAAAATTTATTTTATTTAAAAAGTAAAATATTATTTATTTATTTACTTGATATAGACAGAGAGAAATCAAGAGGGATGGGGAAGTTAGAAAGGAAGAACTGTAGCACTGCTTCACTGCTTGTGAAGCTTTTTCCTCTCCTAGTGGGAGCAGGGCTTTAAGCCTGGGTCCCTGCACATTGTATATGTGCAGTCAATCAGGTGTGCCAACCCCGCTCCATTTTTTTTTATTTGGAATTTAGTGGTTCACAGAAAAGTTGTTGGTCCATGGATACACTTTCTGATTTCACCAAGATAGATGTCTGCAAGACAGGCTTCCAAAAATTAAGTTCATGTGACCTGAAATATCCCCTCCCCCACCTCCCTTTTCTATAGAAACTTTCAACCCGGTTCCTATTGCAGAAAGCTAGGTAATCATCTCCAGTTTAGTATTTTATGGTTCAAATTTTATACTCAAATCAGCACCTAATTTAAAAAAAAATCAGTTTGGGGGAATATCAGGACTCACTGAATAGGGCTGATGGGGTGGCCTGAGAGTGACTAAAGTGTCATCTTTAAAGTATGCCAGTCTCTTGCCCTTATTCAGCTTTTGTAGCCCTTGTTTTGATAAGATTAGCTCTGGAGTGAGTGAGGGAAGTGTAATAGGAAGTAGGTGAAGAGGGTATATATCTAAGTAGACACTATTTCCTTATGTATTTTATACTGTCTCACTGCAGACTATTGTGTACTTTTGCTTTCAGGTATATATGTTGCCCTAATTTATGGATACATGTGAACATGGGTTCAGGTCTATATCTAGGTTTAGGGACTTTGTAAGGAAGTGAACCAAAGGAAATAGAATAGATAATCCTATGAAAGGAAAGGTCTCACTCAAGTAATGAGGCTGAAGGGCTGACATTCCACACCTGACATCTCTGGACAAAGGTTGAAGTGAATCATGCTGAGGTGGTACTCATTGTGTTGATTACGATGGGATCAGCAGATGCAATATCATTTGATGTGAATTGAAAGAAGCATTCAGGGAAGTGAGCCCCACCCTAGAGGTTCCAAGACTGGGAGAAATATGGGCTTTACAGAGGAAGTGAGAGGTTCCTACTGTCTTGGGGTTTAAGAAGACAATAGATAGTTATTGCTATAATCACATTATTTGGCAACTGGGTTAACTTTGAAAAATCTCTTTTTTCGGATATTCTGTATCATACACAACATCACCATAATTTATGCCCTTTGACATTATCTGCTTTTTTTTTTAACCTTTTAAAAGCTTCTTATTTATTTATTTGTTATTGGATAGAAACAGAGAGAAATTGAGAGAGAAGGGGGATATACAGAGAAAGAGAGACAGAGAGACACCTACAGACCTGCTTCACCACCTGTGAAGGGTCTCCCCTGCAGGTGGGGAGCTGGCTGGAACCCAGATCCTTAAGCCAGTATTTGTGCTTTGCGCCATGTGCGCTTAACCTGCTGTACTATGCCCGACTCCCATTTTTTAAAAATATTTATTTATTTATTTATTCTATTTTGTTGCCCTTGTTGCTTTTTATTGTTGTAGTTATTATTGTTTTCATTGCTTGTAGAACAGAGAGAAATGGAGAAAGGAGAGGAAGACAGAGAGCTGGAGAGAGAGAGAGACACCTGCAAACCTTCTTCACTGCTTGTGAAGAGACTGCCCTGAAGGTGGGGAGCTGGGGCCTCAAACCAGGATACTTAAACTGGGCCTTGCGCTTTGTGCCACCTACACTTAACCCACTGTACTAACACCCAACTCCCACTTTGACATTATTTGTATATATCTGTGCCACTGGTTGCTTCTGTTCTCCCTGGTCTAAATTTTTAAGAGAGTCAACATATCAAAGACAACCTACAGTCTGTGCATTAAAAAGTTTGAGGCATTCAAGCAATTTTCCCCCTCTCATATTAATTAAATAGTGATTTATATGACTACAAATTAATAGATGTGTACATAAACACCATTCCTACCACCAAAAGACTGTGTCCCATCCTATACACCCCCCCCCCCAAAGCCAAACATCTACCCTCTCCCTCAACCCAAGGTTTTTACTTTGGTGCCCTACTCCAAATTCAGTCAAATCATGCTTTGAGTTTCTGTTTCTGTTCTTCTTTCTCAACTTCTGTTTATGAGTGGGATCATCTCATACAATCACAGAAGCCAGAAATTCCACCTTTTGCATACTACAATGACCTTGGGTCCATACTCCCAGAGGGTTAAAGAATAGGAAAGCTAGCAAGGGAGGGGATGGGATAAGGACTTCTGGTGGTGGGAATTATGTGGAGTTGTACCCCTCTTATCCTATGGTTTAGTCAATGTTTCCTTTTTATAAATAAAAAAAATTAAAAGATCAGTTTTTGATTTAACATGGTTTTATTTATTCAAGATAGAGAAAATGGAAGAGAGATGGAAAGAGAGAGTGAAGTAGAGAGAGAGAGAAAGAGAGAGAGAGAAAGAGAGAGAGAGATCTGCAGCACTGCTTAACTACTTTAAATCTTTTCCTTGCAGGTGGGAACCAGCAGTTTGAACCCGAGTCCTTGTACACTATATTGTATGTGTTCAACCAGATGCACCTGTTTGACCCTCTTTGAATAATTTTATACTCTGTTTATATTAAAATTAGTTCCATCAACACTCAAGGAATCTCAATATGGCCAAATATGTTCACACTGTGAACTCTTACCTCCTTTGTTGCAGAGACTGAATTTCTGCTAATACAACCTAGAAAAACATTTTCCCTTTTTGCAGTGAGAGATCACTCTTGTCTCTCTGAGTTTATAGTCAATTAAAACCATTAGGGCAATCTTATTTAAATTTCAATTAAGCCAGTTCTCATAAAAACATAATAAGAAACATGGTCAGCAGCCCAATTTAAATCCATAAGTTCAAAGACTTTGCTAATCGTTCCCCAAAAATAATCAAAACGGGAAAATATACAGGAAGAATAACAATAAACTATACAGTTCTCAGTAAGCAGAACAAGGTCACACATACTTATTCACATTCCCAAGTCCAATTCTAATTAATCCTGTTAAGGGTGTTGCCAAGATCACTTATCTTTACATTTAATGAACCAGTGTCCCAGTCAATGAAATAGAGAAACAGAGAGAGGTAAATAAAAATAGAGGAAAATAAAAGGAAAAGAACAAAGAAGTTAAGGAAGGGAAGAAAGAAAAAATGTTTAGGGAGTTGGCAGTAGCACAGCAAGCTAAGCGCAGGTGGCATGAAGCGCAAGGACATAAGGATTCCAAGGAAGGTTCTAACCAGTGGGATTACACAATACACTGCAGGCAGGGCAGGTCTCAGGCAAAACAATGATTATGTAAGTAGACCACAGCATCAAGCAGTGCAGCATGGAGGGTGGGGGGTGGTATAATGCCCAATATCTCTATACAATAATAAAGAAAAATTTCAAAAGAAAGAAATAAAGCTAGCACATTTGTGCACAAAAAAGGATCACAAGTTTTTTTATTATTTATTTTTTTTAGGGAAATGGAGACAGGGAGGGAGGACAGAGAGGGAGAGAGAAAGATAGACACCTGCAGACCTGCTTCACCAGCTGTGAAGTGACTCCCCTGCAGGTGGGGAGCCGGGGGCTCTAACCAGGATCCTTACGCTGGTCCTTGGACTTACGACACGTGCTCTTTTTTATTTTAAATTTGTTTATTTATTTAAGAAAGGAGATATTAACAAAGTCATAGGATGGGAGGGTACAACTCCACACAATTCCCGCCACCCAATCTCCTTATCCCATCCCCTCCCCAATAGCTTTCCTATTCTTTATCGCTCTGGGAACATGGACCCAGGGTCATTGTGGGTTGCAGAAGGTGGGAGGTCTGGCTTCTGTAATTGCTTCCCCACTGAACATGGACGTTGACTGGTTGATCCATACTCCCAGTCTGCCTCTCTCTTTCCCTAGTAAGGTGAATCCCTGGGAAGCAGAGCTCCAGGATGCAATGGTGGGGTCTTCAGTACAGGGAAGCCTAGCCAGCATCCTGATGGCATCTGGAACCCGGTGGCTGAAAAGAGAGTTAATATACAAAGCCAAACAAATTGTTGAAGAATCATGGACCCAAAGGTTGGAATAGTGGAGATGAAGTGTTGGGGGGGTACTCACTGCAAACTCTAGTGTACTTCTGCTTTCAGGTATATATTTGCCCTAGTTTATGGATACCTGTGAATATATGCTCTCTCTCACAGAACCTGGTCTATATCTTGGATTTGGGACTTTGTTAGGAAGTGAACCACCTGGGATGGAATTAGAGAATACTATGAAAGGAAAAGGCTCACCTGAGTGATGAAGGTGAAGGGTTATCGTTCCACACCTAAAGTCTCTGGACACAGTCTGAAGTGAAGCATGCTGGGGTGGCACTAGATGCGTTGATTAGGTTGCAATCAGCAGATGCAATATTATTTGAAAAGAAAGGGAGACGCATAAGGGAAAGTGGGCCCTACCCTAGACTCCCAGGACTGGGGGAAATTTAGGCTCTATAGAGGAAATGTGAGGTTCCAGCTATCTTAGGGTTCAAAAAGAAAATGGATAGTTACTGTTATCATCACATTATTTGCTAATTGTGTTAACTTTGAAAAGTCCCTTTGTTATACATACAATCAATTTTTCCCCTCTCATATTAAATAGTGATTTATATGACTACAATTTAATAGGTGCATACACAAACACCATTCCCATCACCAAAATATTGTGTCCCATCCCATTCACCTACCCACACCCCCACCCCACCCCCAGCCCAGGAAGCCGCATGTCCACCCTCTAGCTCACCACAGGGTATTTAATTTGGTGCCCTACTTTCAATTTAGTCTGATCCTGCCTTTAGTTTCCCTTTCTGATCTTCTTTCTCAACTTCTCTTGATGAGTGGGATCATCCCATACTCATCTTTATCTTTCTGACTTAGCTCACTTAACATAATTCCTTCTAGCTCTGACCAAGATGGGTCAGAGAAGTTGAGTTCATTGTTCTTAGTAGCTCCATAGTATTCCATTGTATATATGTATATATATATATCACAGCTTTCTCAGCCACTCATCTGTTGTTGGGCACCTGGGTTGCTTCCAGGTTTTAGCTATTATGAATTGTGCTGCTGTGAACATAGGAGTACACACATCTTTTTGGTTGGGTGTTATGGAGTCCTTGGGGTATATCCCCAGGAGAGGAATTACTGGGTCATAAGGAAGGTTCATGTCTAGCCTTGTGAGAGTTCTCCAGACTGCTCTCCACAGAGGCTGGACCAATTCACATTCTCACCAGCAGTGCAAAGGGCTTCCTCTGTCCCCACAGCCTCTCCAGCATTTGTTGCTGCTGTCCTTTTTGATGTATGCCATTCTCACAGAGGTGAGGTGGTATCTCAGTGTTGTCTTTATTTGCATTTCTCTGACAATCAGTGACCTTGAGCATTTTTTCATATGTCTATTAGCCTTTTGGATCTCCTCTTTAATGAATGTTCTGTTCATATCCTGTTGGGACTATGTGTGAGCTTGATAGAGCTTAGGGAGAACTCCCCATCCTTGGATGGAGGTCTGAGAAGATACCTTCTTGGTTAGTCTCCCTCAACCGAGGTGAGCAAAGGGGAGAAGCTCAAACTTAGTTCTTTCCTTCTTGACTCTCAGGCCCACAGAAACCCCAATACTTCTCCCGATTAACTGCAGGCCACATGGCCACCTACTTTAAGATTCACTTACTCAAAGTCACCTTACCTACTGATCACAGAAGAACACACCTTATCACACATTCCATCATACACTCCAGACCCCAGACAAGAGAAATTCCAAACTATATGGCCTTTTGATATCCATATTCTCTCTGTCTCACCCTACTGGTTTAACCCCTATACTTCTCTCAAATACCTTTGGATAATTAAGTTGCTTGTGTCATGGAGAATAACTGTCTTGTATCTCATCAATTCCTGTCATACCAGCCCTCTACCATAAGGGCAAGCTGACCTTTAAGAAACCTATAATTTCTGATATATTTCAATAATAATTCCCTTTCTTTGGTTTTCTATTTAATTCATGTCCACCTGCTAATAAACGAGTTCTGAGAATTCTGCAGGTCTCCCTGGTGTCTTTACTTGAGAAAGAACTGGTCCGTTACCTTTCCTCTGGAGATCACCCCACCAGAGACCTCTGCCCATTTATGGATGGGGTCATTTGCTTTTTTGGTGCTAAGTTTGCTGAGCTCTTTGTATATTTTGGTAATTAGTCTCTTGTCTGATGTATGGCATGTAAGGATCTTCTCCCATTCTGTGAGGAGTCTCTTTGTGTGATAGTTTCTTTAGCTGTGCAGAAGCTTTTCAATTTGATATAGTCCCATTTGTTTATTTCTGCTTTAGTCTTCCTTGCAATTGGGTTTGTTTCATCAAAGATGTCCTTGAGGTTTAGGTGGGAAAGTGTTTTACCAATTTTTTCCTCTAAGTATTTGATGGTTTCTGGTCTAACATCCAGGTCTTTTATCCATTTGGAGTTGATTTTTGTTTCTGTTGATATAAAGTGGTTTTGTTTCATTCTTCTGCATGTTACAACCCAGTTTCTGCAGCACCATTTTTTGAAGAGAGTGTCCTTCTTCCATTTAATACTTTGGACCCCCTTATCAAAGATTAGATGTCCATAGGTGTGGTGGTTTAGTTCTGGGCTTTCAATTCTTTTCCACTGGTCTGTGTGCCTATTTTTGCTCCAGTACCAGGCTGTTTTGATGATGATGGCTTTATAATATAGTTTGAGATCTGGGAGTGTGATGTCTCCATTTCTGTTTCTTTTCCTCAAGATGGGTTTGGCAATTCTAGGTGTTTTTTGGTTCCAAATAAATGACTATAGTTTTTGTTCTATTCTCTTAAAGAAGTTTGGTGGAACTTTTTTGGGTATCTCATTAAATTTGTATATTGCTCTGGGGAGATATTCATTTTGATGATATTTATTCTTCTGATCCATGAGCATGGGATGTCTTTCCATTTCTTGATATCAGTTTCTATTTCCTTGAATAGTGATTCATAGTTTTCAGTATACAAGTCTTTCACTTCTTTGGTCAGCTTTACTCCTAGGTATTTTATTGATTTTGCTGCAATAGTGAATGGGAGTGATTTCTGGATGTCTTCTTCTTCAGATTTAGTGTTTGCATAAAGAAATGCTACTGATTTTTGTACATTGATTTTGTAGCCTGACACCTTGCTATATTGCCTAATAACTTCCAGTAGTTTTTCTGCTGGATTCTTTAGGTTTTTTTATGTATGCTATATCATCTGCAAATAGTGAGAGCTTGACTTCTTCCCTTCCAATCTGTATTACTTTGATTTATTTCCCTTGCATGATTGCTATGGCAAGAACTTCCAACACTGTGCTGTAGAGTAATGGTGACAGTGGACAGCCCTCTCTAATCCCTGATCTTAGGGGGAATGCTTTCTGTTTTTTGTCTAAGAATGTTTTGATCCTTCCATCTAGTTTGAATGAAAGTCTAATAATATATTATTATCCTTGGTTGAAACCGTTTTTCATTCAGGGCTCGATAGATATCTTGCCATTCTCTTCTGGCTTTTAGAGTTTGAGTGGAGAAGTGTGCTGATAGTCTTATGGGTTTTCCCCTGTATGTGACTTTTTGTATTTTCTCTTGCAGCCTTTAGAATCCTTTCTTTTTCCTTACTTCTTTTCATTGTCACTATGATGTGTCTTGGTGTCTTCATGTCTTCATGTCTGGGTTAATTCTGTTTGGAACTCTCTGGGCCTTTTGAATCTTAATGTCCTTTCTGTTATTGAGGTCTGGGAAGCTTTCTTCTACAATTTCCTCTAGAATGTTTCCTTCCCCTTCTCTCTTTCTTCCTCTGGCAGGCCAATTATATGAATGTTACTTCTTTTGAGATCACTCCATATGTCTTTGTTGTTGTTTTCAGTGTCTCTCAATCTCTTTTTGAGCTCTTTCACCTCTTTCTTCGTTTTCTCTAACTCATCCTCTGATTAATTCTGTTTTCTGCTTCTGTTAGTCTGCTTTTCCTTCCCTCAGCTTCTTTCCTCAGTTCAGCTATTTAAGCTTTCAGTTCTCTCATTGCCTCAAGATAATCAGTATTTTCCATGGGGGTCTCAATTGTTGTTTCCCTAATACTGCCATTCCTTTCCTCCAATGTTGCTTTCATTTCTGTGATTAATAAGTTTATTATTGCTTGCATACTTTTCTTATCTATGGTTACTTCTGGTGATTAGAGAAACTGATCTACATTTACCACAGTGGTGGTGGGAGGGTGATTTGAGAAGCTTACTTTCTACACCCAATGACCAGTGGATTTTTTTGAGAAAAGTTAACATTTCTGTTTCTATAGCCAGTGATTGTGCAGTATTATTTTTAAATAAAGTATACATACTTTTCTCTTTAATGAACTGTGAATGTGTACAACAAAGCACAATGCCTAGAAGTCAAGCATTGCATTTTATCTATCATTGCAGAGCATAGATAAAATCAGTTACTATAGCAGGGAGGGGATGAGGGTCAGAGGGGAAGTTACAGTTTAACTTAATTTTTTTATTCACACTTAATTGACTCCAGACCCAGTAGAAAACTAGAGGGGACAGGAAACTTAGTACCTCTCTAACTCTTGAAGGTCTGTACAAGTTTCTGTCTTTCTTTTTTTTTCTTTCTTTCCTATCCTTGCTTTATTTCAATAAATGCTTGTCCCTCTTGAAACCTGATGGAGTCTCCTGCAATTATTCACTGTGTACATATGTCTAAGACCTAAATAGAGAAGTTCCAAGAAGGACATTCTTATCCATCTTTTAGCCAAAATATTATCGTTATACATTAGTTGCAAATCTATGGGCAGGTGCCCTAAAAGTCTGCAGTTTTTTCCCTTCTCATTGAGTTTTGATAGTTTTACAATGAAGTGTCTTGGTGTTGGTCATTTTCCATTCATGTACCTAGGTATACTCTTGGCCCTTTGGATGAATATGTTCTGAGGATAGCTTAAGTGAGGAAAATTCTCAGATAAAATTTCCCTGAATATGGTCTCTGTTTCATTCACCTTGTCCTCTCCCTCAGGTATTCCTATCACTCTTATATTCAACCTCTGTGATATTTCACAGAGAGTCATTCATTCTTTCTAAACCTTTTCTCTCCTTTATCAATTGAAAGAGTGGCATGTATGTATATATATTTGTATTAGTGATTTAATATTGATATACAAAATTACAAGATAACAAGAGTACAACTCCTCACTATTCTCAGCAACAGAGTCCTTTATCCCCATTCCCTTCATTGTGAGTTACAACAGTTCTCCTTAGGTTGTAGATATGGGTTAACTATTAATTTACACATTTATCTGTCTATATTTGTATATATTTTGGACTAATTATATCTTCTAGATTAGATATTCTTTCTTCTACATGAGTGAATCTACTTCCTAAGCCTTCTGCCTGAGTTTGTACTGACTCAAAGTGTCTTTCACATCCTGCAATTCTGTTTGATGTTTTTTCACATATTTTTCATTACTTACTGATATCTGTTTGGAGATATCGTTTATGTTTCCTATATCCTTAATGAATAATTATTTCAGCTCTTGAATATGCTTCTCCAAACTATTCTTAGATTGTTGTATAGTCCTCATAATGAGCTTTCTGTATTCTTTCTCTAGTAGTCCCACTATGTACATAATATCCTGTAGTCCTTCTGCTTTATATTTATCTGTTTGTTCATATCTGGAAGTTTGTTGCAATTTTTCTGTTAAATATATATTGTTCTGCTTATTGCTAGCTAGCAGGTGGTGTTATTATTTGTTCAATGGACTTCCCTTTGTTTATATGCTGAATGTTGGGGGCTGGGAGCTTAGGTTCTACTTCTTGTTATTTCCTTGAGCTGTTTTCTACTCTGTGTGGTATATATGGTTTCTCTTTATGATTTCAGTCTGAAATCAAGCCTTGTGGGTCTACTGCATGGCAGCTGTTATGTACAACAACAAAAGCAGGTTTCAATTTACCATTTAACCACTAGCTGCCACAAATTTGCTTTATGTATGTCTGCTTTCATTTAGCAACAGAACAGGATACTTTCCATCTAAATTTTTCTTTGTCCTTGATCAGTAGTGTTACACCCTTGAGGCTACATATTTAAAACTGGTAGGTTGCCCCTCTCTCACAGTCACAGCCTTCCTTGGCTGTGCATTATGATTTTGTACTCTATCAGAGTGCCGAATCCTGTGTGTTTGATTTCAAAGCCTCACCTCTTTCCACCCTTATTATTCATGTGAACACCCACCTGAGGCTGCATTGCTTCTCTGTGTGTCTCAGTATATTTTGTGAGGTCTGTTTAGATGGATACTTGTAGATAGTTATTGTTTGGGGGACAGTTTGTCCCAGTCCCTGTTACTCCATTGCTATTTATCCTGGAATTGCATTCAGTTTTTTTTTGGTATGGAAAAAAAATCACTTTAGTCTAACATCATGCCATTTGGTTATTATTTTTCTTTTTTTCCATTCCATTTGTTTTGATTCTCTAAGAATCCTTAAGGCTGTGAAACTTGAGCATTTCACCAAAAGAAAAGGACTCCGGGGAAGGAGGAGAAAGTACAGGACAGATAGGAACTTGTGGTCCTGATGCATGATGGTGGGAAAAGAACTAATTGGGGGGGGGGGGTAGATTACAGGAGCTTCTGGCTATAGGACTCTACTACTTGTTGAGTTCTGGGAATACTGTGAGAACCAGGTTGAGTGTGGTGAGGCTTCTTCCCATTAAAAAATAGGGAACTGAGGAAACGAATCTCCCTGTCAGACTCCCTTTTGCTAAAGTTGAGATGGGGAGGAAATATAGGTCCCAGTTTTTGCTTCCCTGTCAGCCACTTCCTGTCTCCAGAAGCCCTGCATTTTTTTGCCTCCAGGGACTCGGCATTCCTTAAAACATTAAGCCAGGTGCCCTGCTTCATCCTGCATTCCTTGATACAATGGCCTGCTCTCTTATTATGTACATAACAATATTCTGCTTTGTCTAACAAATGACTTGAGGTGTTTTCCCTTTTTCCCCACCTATTCTGGTCATTTTATATGTTCTTTTCCTACCCTCTAGACCCTCCCTGCCTGCAGGGTATTATTAATCCTACCAGATTAAACCCCTAGCAACTGTTGTTAAGGAAGTTCCTACCTTTCCCAGCCCCTTTTCTAACCATGTATGGTATTGCCAAGCCACTTCTGTTTCCGACTTGGACTTCCAGTTTCCAGCCTCAAGGAACATGCTAGCACTGACTGGGAGGCAGGCCCTTGTCCTTTGTGCCATGTATGCTTAACCTGGTGTGCTACCTCCAGACTCTGGGACTCTCGGATGAATAAAGATTTGAATGACCTTGCCACCATGAGCTCAGTTCCTGGGTCATCTCCCTCATGTCATGAGTCCAAGAGTAGAGCTGAAGATTGTAAAATGAGTTTGTCTCTTATTTCAAAATTCTTCAGTCTACAAGCATTTTATTGCTTCTTGGAGATAGTAATCTTCTGATCTACAGTGTTGAATGTATACTTTTTTTTTCAGGCTACAAGATAGCTCACCTGGACTGTTTCCTGGCTTGTCATGTGCACATCCAGGTTCCAGCCTTTCTCTTCCTGCACTGAAGAACTGTGTGTTGGTGTCTTTCTTTGTCTCTGTCTTTGTTTTGCTACCTGAAAAAAGTAGCATGAAGCAGTGAGGGCACAATGATGCATACTAATAATAATATTGACAATAATAATACTAACAATTATAATGGCAAAAGTATACATGATGTTGAATCCTGGTTCTAGGACACAAATGTTATCAATTTAAATGTTGCTTTAATGTTAATTTTTCTTCTACTGAAAGATAAGTATGGTATCTTCCTCTTCTATATGTCATATCCTTTTCTAGCTGCCAAGGATATAATCTAGAATTTACACAGTGGGAGTATGGGGAAGTAGCTTAGCAGACCACTACCATGGATACATACTGCTTCCTCCAGGTGTGACTGCAAAGTCCTGCAGAATAAATGATAGGGGAAAAGGCCAGCCTCACAATCCATTCCAGTCCTATCTATTCTCTCTGTTATGCAGGTTAATAGTGAGCCTGCCCCTTACTTATGCATCACTCAACTAATACGTGATTAATAGCTATGGTTAGGTCACTAACTGTCTAAAGGAACAAAATGCCTTAACAATTACATTTACAGGAAATGCTTAGCATAGCAAAATCCACACAGAATAATGGCTGCAATTTATTGAGCATTTGTTTTTGCGCCATATGTTCATATGCTATCCGTTGCTTAGTTAATATCCTTATGAAGTAGGGATTCCAGTGTTTCTACTTAGAAAGCAGAGTATCAGAGATTTTTAATAGCTTGTTTAATTTCCAAGGTCAGACAATAATCTAAGCATACTTCCTCAATCTAATTTCAGAAGCTCTTATTTCTTTTTTTTAAAGTTTTTAATTATCACTACTTATTTGATAGAGACAGTAAAAAATTGAGAGATAGGAAGAAATAGAGAGGAAGAGAAACGGAGACACCTGAAGACTTGCTTCACTACTCGTGAAGCTTTCCCTTCCTAGATGTGGACTGAGGGCTAGAACCTGGCTCCTGGCACATTGTAACAGGTGGGCTCAACTAGGTGCCCCCACCACCTGTCCCCCTGATGCTCTTATTTCTTAATGAACCACATCTTTTAAACTGTCCAATGCTGCCTTCCTGATCACTGCCATATATAAGCCTCTATGTTATCACCTCATTCACAGCTACTTAATCTACTGAGTCCATCATACAATATGTCAATAATTTCAATTTGCTTGCAAATCCATTGTTTCTGATCCACAATATATAATAATTATTTAATATACAATTCTTTAAAATACAAAAATTACAGCATGCTATTAAACTCACACTATGTGTTCTTTTTCTTTGTGAATCCAAAATCCCAGAGATTAGCAATTATAGCCCACAGACACTTGATTTTTCTCATGGAGAATATCTGTCCCATTAAAAAATACCCTTGCGGTTTGGGAGGTGTGCAGTGAATAAAGCATTGGATTTTCAATCCTGAGATCATAAGTCTGATCCCCGGCAGTACATGTACCAGAGTGATGTCTGGTTCTTTCTCTCCTCCTATATTTCTCATGAATAAATAAATAAATTATTAAAAAAGAAAAAATACACTTGATTGGTATCTACCTCATGTGGTCAGAGATTATGTAGAAGTATTCTCTGTGTGTATCCCATATCTTCTTCCCTCCTTCAGTGTTAAATAATAACATTGATTATATATTTCTCTCTTCTTTGAAACTCCAAAATCTCTTCTGTGAACTCTGTATAAATCTTCATTATTTTAATATGCAAAATAAAATGGAAGAAGAAAAGCAAAGTATCTACCTATTCTTAATTTCAATCTACATTTTCTTTTTTTAATTTTTAAAAATATTTATTTATTTATTTATTATCTTTTGTTGCCCTTGTTTTATTATTGTTGTTCTTGATGTCATCATTCTTGGATAGGACAGAGAGTTATGGAGAGAGAAGGGGAAGACGGGAAGAGAAAGACAGACACCTGAAGACCTGCTTCACCACCTGTGAAGGGACTCTCCTGACAGTGGGGATCATTATGCCAATCCTTGCACTTTGTGCCACCTGTGCTTAACCCACTGTGCTACTGCCCGATGCCCAAGTTTACACATTCTAAGAATTTCTGAAGCAAGGATGTTATTGTTCAGAAATGACAGTGAATCTCTTCCATTTTTGTTTGCTTAATCTAATAAATTGCCATGTTACTGAGTTTTAAATGAGGGGCTGCATCTGTTATAATGAAATTTAACTAAACAAAAATAAAATAAAATGAAAACAGTACAGAAAGGCACTAAGTGACCTTGTGACTTCTTATACTAATGGAGAAAACATGACTCCTCAGTAATACATCTTCCTCAAAGTGCATCTTACCTCTTGGTGCCAGTGGCATCTACCAGCTAGGTAATTTAAGACACTAAGTTTATGTGGCTGACTTAAGTTGAGAAAGGGGAAAAGTGTGTGTGATTTAGGAGCTCAAATGTAAAAGTTAAAAGCTCAGTCAGAGCATCATTTTTATGTGTCAAGTGCATGCTTCCAATTTTATTCACTTTAATTAACCAACATTTTAGTGCTTAACAGCTCTTTACAGCCACCTTCCTTTTATAAAACGAATTATTATCCATAATCACAGTAGTGCATCCATGAGTAGGAGGACAAAGACCATTCTCTGAATCATGATTTTTTTTCCCTACTGAAACTTGGATTATTCCCATACAAATATTTCCAAACCATTTTGATTACAATTGTCTCCAGAGAACTGATTTTATCATTTGATCCAAATAAATTTTTTACCCTTTATTAGTATAATAAATTTCATGACTTTTCTTGTTTTATATGGAAGGATACCTTCCATTATCTTAATTTCATTTCATTGTCATGTGATAAGAGACATCCAAATAACCTAAGCAATATATCTATGCATATATATATATATATATTTCTCTATATTTATTTACTAATTATATTTATTCATTTTGCCATGAAAGTTATCTCTAGAGCTCAGTGACTTCACCATAAATGCTATTCCTTGTGGCCATTACTTTTTGATAGAGGTCGACAGAGAAAGACAAAAAGAGGGAAGATACAGCACTGCTCCACCATCCATGAAGCAACATCCGTGGAAGTGGAAGCTGGTGTCAACAGCCTGGGTCTTCAAGAATAGTTGCATGTGCATTCTACTAGGAATGCCACTACCCAGCCCCTAACTATATTTATCTTAACTATATTTCATAATTATGTTTATTGATACTTAATAATGTTCTCTATATTTTACATAACGTGCTGATGTTATGTAAAACATACATCCAGTGATCATAAATATATTGTTAAATTGATTCTCAAATATATAAAGTGCAACATGCTATGTTAAGACCTTTCTAAATTATCATATAAATACATAATCTCAAAGAAAAATAAATATAAATAAATATAATGATTTACAATGAGATTATTTTAAAATGTTATTGTAAAAAGTTGTCAATGCATTTAGTAAGAAATTTAGAAGGTACCCATTCAAAGGAAAGAAATCTCTCCCTCACTTTTTTTCTCCATCCAGTTTCTCTGTCTTCATTTTTGTAAAGATAGTACTTACTTATATTGGTTATATAAGTAATATACATATATATGTATATATATAATAAATTACAATATATGGTAAGAAATGATAAAATACAAACTGTAGTATAAATAAAATAAGACTTAATTGCAATTTCATGATTATACTTGATATAACATAATAATATATTCATTATACATACTTGCACAGACACACACAGAGATATCTGATGATATGTGATAATGAGGACTTTGCTTTGTTATTAGTTTGTATTCTACTTTACATCCTATCTAATTCTACTGAAAGATAATGAGAGGGGACCAGGGCACACAAGTCAGAATGCACATGTTACCATGCACAAGGACTCAGGTTCAAGCCCCAGGCCTCCACCTGAAGAAATATGAATTGTAGGAGGGTTACAGGTATCTCCCCTTCTTCCTTCTTCTCCTTTCCCTCTAGATTTCTTTTTTCTATTTATTTATTATCATATAGAGACAGTGAGAAATTGATAGAGAAGGGGGAAATAGAGGAGAGAGACACAGAGACACCTGCAGCACAGCTCTACAACTTGTGAATCTTTCCCCCTACAGGTGGGGACCAGGGACTCAAGCCTGTGAGTGCTGTGCCACTCCCTGGCCTTGATTTCTCACTTTCTCTATCCAGTATAAATACATAAGCATTTTTAAAAGAAATATAATAGTATTAAGAAACAAAATACTGAAAAAGAAACAAAACATTAGATATTAACAAAATAGGTCAAGGGGAAAGAGCTAAAAGAAAATCATGACTGGAATTATGAATGCAGTAGATAAGTAGCTGTGAAGGTACCTGGACAATGCACATTATGAATAGGATAAAGGAATAAGTACAAGCTATGCTTTCAAAAATCCATTTACCACTATGTAATAGAAAGAGAAGAGTTTTTGGAGTCAGTTTTAAATCTCCTACCCTCTGACCATACAGAAGGTGTAACATCCTTTGCCTCAATGGATTTATTTTTAAAATGGAAATAATTTTGAATGCTCCACAGATAAATTGCTTACTCAGATTATAAGACATGGAACTGGAAAAGTTTCTGAAAAAGAGAAGCTGAACACTGTATCTTTCCTTTTTTATGCTTTTCCATACATTGTTTTAAAGATCAACAGTGTCTAAAAGAGGTTGACTTGCTATTGTTTCTGTGGTGACTCTGACTTAGGCCCTCAGTGATGCTGATTACATAGGGCAGACTGCGAAATGACAGCAACTAGTGTAGCTGAGAAGAACAATCAGTATTTGTTCAAAGTTGCTCACTGTGAGAAAACCAATTATGCTTCTGATTAGGTCATTCATCATCTCCTGTGTTTGTCAGACACTTTTTCACTGAGTCTTTCATTGTCAATCTCAAATAACTTTAAAAAATAAAACCAATGGGTCTTGGTGGTGGTACACCTGGTTAAGAGCACACAGTACAGTGTGTAAGGACCAAGTTCAAGCCCCTGATCCCAACCTGTAAGGGGAAAGCTTCAAGAGTGGTGAAGTAGACCTACAGGTGTCTCTCTTTATTTCTCCCTCTCTAGCTCTCCCTATCCTCTCAATTTCTCTCTATCTCTATCCAAAAATAAATAAATAAGTAAATATGCTAAAATATAAAAAATAAAATCGGTAACTCTTCTATATAAAAATTATGAATAATAATTATTTTCATTAAAAACATATTATTAGGATAACTGTGATATTATGACATACATTGCCAAGAAAGTATTGGTTGGACAGAGATCTTTTTGTTCTTCGATCTTATTTTAAACATTTGAAAATGAAGCACGAAAAATTTCCCTAGGTGTCTAGGTTTTATAACTTCTTCATAACCCTAAAAACCTGTTAATTTTCAGTCAAACAGAACATACTCCTTTATAAAATATTTAATACTTCATAAAAAATTGGAAAATGAGATGAAGAAGCTTGAAAAGGATTGGGCAGAGGCACACCTGGTTGAGCACTCACATTGCCATGTGGAGGGACTGGGGTTCAAGCCCCTGGTCCCCATCTGTGACAGTCCGGTGGACTACACCATTGGTGAAGCAGTGCTGCAGACTGTCTTTCTTTTTCTCCTTTCTCAATCTCCCCCATCTCTCTCAGTTTCTGTGTGTATATCATCAAACAAACAAACAAAAAAAGGTGTGGAGGAAGGAAAAATAGTCCCTGGGAGCAGTGGATATGTCCATTCCAGTGATAACCCTGTTTGACAATAACAATTAAAATAAATAGAGAAATAAAGAAGCTTGAAGAACATGTATTTAGGCTGTTGTATGGAAAATGACAATGACGTAAGTATACTCTGCCACCTCGGGTGCATATGAACAGGTGTCCTGAGTGCTCAGGGCTCCCCATCCCAATGAATCCTTGAGAACTGACAATCCTATTCCCTACACCAAGATATTCCTTTCAATATTAGAAGCTTCCCAATACAGACAGTTTAAAAAGCTCAGTGATCTCTAAGAAGCACTTGCTGGAAAGGGAAACCTAAGGATCATGATTTCAAAGCAACTCAAACAGAGCTTTCTACTACAAAGGACCTTTTCAATTACAATGCTGGAAAGCAGACAGACCTGAGATGGAAGCAGAGTGGGCTAGTTAGGGCAGTGAAGCTCACAGGGCTGTGTGATTACCCTTCCATTCATTCAGCTCCTCCAAGGGAGGGAGCCTGGGGTACAGCAGACACACAGTTGCTGCAGCCTGCTTGGTGCTCTGTCTTTGAGTGTCTTTGTGAAATCAGTTGTCCTATCACATCGACTGTGAAGACATTATTAGTTTTGAAGAGCTTTTGCTTCCAAGAGACCTTTCACTTCTCCCATAACAAGAAAATAAAATTACTAAATACTACAAGATTGGGCCTGTTTAGAATCACAAGGAGATTAAATGAGAGGCTCATTTGACAATCTTTATATGCTGAAAACATCAGCTAATGACCTTTATTGCCAATGACCTGGGCCCCAAGGCAATGAGACTAGACAACACTGATTAAGAGGGAAGCCTGCTGGTTTTTACAACTACATAAAATAAAAGACTTCTTAGTATTTCTTGAGAAGGGGTAAGGCAGGAAAAGGAAAGGAGAAATAAAGGAGCACATAAAAATTAAAATAAATTTAAAAAAACTTTTCCTCTTTCTCTATGCTATAGGTTGGCAACCATTAAGTCTCAGAAACAATTTCAGACTAATGTGTGGGAACAAGTTTCTGAAATAAATACATCTGAAGATAAAAGAATTCTCCAGGGAATTTTTGAAGTTGGACTAGTCCTGAGTCAGAAAATATACGCTAGTCTGAAGACATCTTCACCAAGTAGCTGAGACTTGGCAGAGTCCTGGCTCAGTCAGCCACCCCCACCCCTCAGACCCTCTGCTCCTCTAGGCCTGTGATTTGTTGCCCAGGCAGCAGCCCCTGCTGGAGACACATCCTTCAGACTCATGTCCACACTTTGCTAGTAGTTTGTCTCCATTCTGAAGATTGAATGTAGGCAACTAGCTCATTTCTTTTTTACCCTAAAAATAAATGTGTGTGTGTGTGTGTGTGTCTGTGTGTGTGTGTGGTGTGTGTGTGTGTGTGTGTGTGTGTGTGTGTGTGTGTGTGTGTGTGTGTGTCTTGAGCTGGGGAAATAGCACAATGGTCTGAGGTCACAAGTTCATTCTCCACCAGCATCATAAGCCAGAGCTTAGCAGTGCTCTGATAGCTCTCTATTCTCTGTCCACTCCCCTTCACCTTACCTCTCCCTCTCTCCTTCTCTCTGTGTCTCTCCCATTAAAAAAAAAAAAAAATATATATATATATATATATATGTATATGTATATATATATATATATGCATCTCAAGTAGTCATTGATTTTTAACTGGTGAAACATCTACACATATTTTATTTTTATATCTAACTAGAAATTTCCCATAGTAAACGTATTTCTAAATAGAAAGTGTGGGGTAGGGGAGCATAAAAAGAGATTTAATAAAATTAAAACTATATGTAACATGAACATTTCCAGAAATTCGTCACCTTTAGCATTATTACTAGGACTGGTGAGATAGCTCACTGGGGTAGTGGCTGCTTTGTCATGTGTGTGACTCAGGTTCAAGGCTGGCCCCCATGACATTAAAGGAAACTTTGGTGCTGTAGTCTCTTTCAATTTCTGTTTATCTCTGCCTTTTCTCTCTCTTTAGAAAAAGAAGAAAAAGGAAAAGTTAGTTTTATTTCTAAAGAATTCATCTTTCTAAATTAATCAAATTCACAGAGTGTGTAGAATTTATATTGCACTTTTTTATCTAACAATATATGGTGAGAATTTTCCTGTATACTAGAAAGTGGCTTTTATTGATAGCTCAGTGGTGGCCTACAGAATTTAATACTCTAGTAGCTATTCCAGATGAAAGTGATCAAATCAAATAACTAGTCATTTCAAAACCAATCAGTGAATGATTAATTGCTAATTGTTAAATGAAGTCTCTTACTTAATGTATGTGCTGATTATATGAATTGGCAAATCATTCTTTCAAAGCTCTCAAATAAAATTATTAATCTAATTAACATATCATTTATTAAAATGATCTTCATACGAAGAACAATAAATAATGTTAGATCATTGTTCAGGAAAAATAATTAGTTGTACTTAGTAAGAATTTTAACTAGAAATTCAACATAAAATACTGCAAACATCTACAATGAATCACTGAAGAAAGTACATATCAGTCTAATTTCACAAAAGGTAAAATCTTCACTTATTATAAAGTGGAGAAAATATAAGCATTCTTTACATAAAAAAAATTCAAAAATCACTGGAGATTTCATTTTATGCTAATTTTCTCCCTAAATACAAGGTCCTTATTTTTAATCTTAGAAAGATACCACCATGATTCTGAGATCTGTACTTGTGGTCCACCTTAGCACAGTCCAGGACTCAAGGTCGTGCTGATTTAAGTTCTTCCCCATGACTTCTGTAGACTGATGTTAAATACTCAATACTGAAATACCTTTTTGTCTCTCATATTCTTTTTTTTTTTTTTGTGATGTCTGGTTCTTTCTCTCTCTCCTATCTTTCTCACTAATAAATAAAATCTTTTAAAAAATTAAATATTTTTAAAAATTCACTAGGCATACAATTAAATTTATAAAATATTTTTATATTTATTTTTATTTATTTATTCCCTTTTATTGCCCTTGTTGTAAAAAAAATTTTTTAAATAAATATAAACTTATTGATTTGGTTGAGTTTAGGGGATTTTCCAAATTGAAGATAGAAGACCAAACCATGGGAGTTGGGCGGTAGCGCAGGGGTTAAGCACATGTGGCGCAAAGCATAAGGACCGGTAGAAGGATCCCGGTTCGAGCCTCCAGCTCCCCACCTGCAGGGGAGTCGCTTCACAAGTGGTGAAGCAGGTCTGCAGGTGTCTGTCTTTCTCTCCAGTTCTCTGTCTTCCCCTCCTCTCTCCATTTCTCTCTGTCCTATCCAACAACGATATCAATAACAACAACAATAATAACCACAACAATGAAACAACAAGGGCAACAAAAGGAAATAAAGAAATAAATAAAAAGGAAAAAAAAATTAAATAAAAAAAGAAGACCAAACCATGCATTTTTCTCCTTATTTTCAGGTTTTATTTCCATACGGGGAAAAACGTGTCAAGCTTTTGAAAAGTTGGGTAAAGTTTACAGTGACCGTGCTACAAAGAACTTCAGTGTCAATGATGGCTCACAAAATTGTGTGCTTGTGATTTTATTTATTTATTTTACCAGAGCACTGCTCAGCTCTGTCTTAAGGTGGTGCAAGGGACTGAACCCGGTACTTTGGAGCCTCAGGCATGAGAGTTTCTTTGCATAATCTTTATGCTATCTATGCCTTCCTCTTGTGATTTTGATTTAATGATGCACTTCAGTGAAGGAACAAGAAAATAAAGGCATTGTGGTCCAGGAGATGGCTCAGTGGATAAAGCACTGGACACTCAAGCATGAGGTCATGAGTTCAATCCCCAGCAGCACATGTACCAGAGTGATGTCTGGTTCTTTCTCTGTCTTCTCCTATCTTTCTCATTAATAAATAAACAAAATATTTTATTTTTAATTATTTTTAAGTTTTTATTAACCAGAGCACTGTTCAGCTCTGCTTATGGTGGTGTGGGGGATTGAACCTGGGACTTTGGAGCCTCAGGCATGAGAGTCTGTTTACATAACCATTATGCTATCTACCCTGCGCTCAATAAGCAAAATCTTTAACAAAAAAATGATAAACCCAAATCCAAGGTGGTATTTGGGGAGTCTCCCATTAATAGGAAGACAAAAATTTTTAAAAAAGAAAGAAAAGGCATTGATCCAGTCCAAGCAACATTACACAACACAAGAGACTGCAGAAACACTGAACGTCCATTATTCAGGTATTTGTGGCCACCTCTAAGAAGCTGGGATACTTAAGTCTGTCTCTCATATTCTATCATTGCTCTTTTTGCATTTATATTTTTCTTTATTTTTAACAAATATTTTAATTTAATTCATTTATTATTGGATAGAGACAGAGATAAATTGAGAGAGAAAGGGGAGATGGAGAGAGACAGAGAAACAGCTGCAGCCTTGCTTCACCACTCCTAAAGCTTTCTCCCTGCAGGTGGGAACGAGGGGCTTGAACCCAGGTTTTTGAACACTGTAATGTGTGTGTTTAACTAGGTGTGTCACCATCTGGTCCCCTTCACATTCATCTTTTACAACAGGAATCAAACCAGTACCTTATCTATATGATTCACTTCAATTGTAACAGAACTTCCTGCTAGCTACATTCTCCCCCCCTCCTCTCCTTCCCCTAAAACCAGGAGATGCACATCTTTTGAATTTTTTTTTTTTTTTTTTTACCAGAGCACTTCTCAGCTCTGGTTTATGGTATTGTTGAGGGATTGAACCTGGCACTTTGGAGCTTCAGGCATGTGTCTCCTTGCATCACTATTATTCTATTTACCTAAGATGCTCAACATTCTTAGACTAAGCTCTTTTCTGTAAAATAACAGCAATCTGTAAAAGGAGCCCAGAGTACTCATACACTCTTGTTCTAGTCTTTAAGGTGTTTGAATGCATCCTCTTTGTAATAACTATTCCTGCTGACTCTTCCTGGGAGAATTTCACAGCTTTAACAAGCTAGAGAGCCACCAAGACATCCTTTTAATCTCAGTTCAGATTTTATCACTTCTATCCAAATTTGTCTAACTTTTCCCTACTCAAATAGAATTCATCATGTCTGGACATATATCCATTATCTAATATCTATCTAGTATTCAATTTTAACACGTATTTATATGCTAGTATTCCTCTTATTATGACATAACAATCTAAAGAAGAGACATTTTCTTCATCCTTAATTCATAAAAGGTTATTTAAATGTCCACCTGAGAATTATGTTAAAATAATAAATACATGTTCTAAAGTTATTCTAGTTACATAATTCTGTTATTATAGATTTGCCTTCTACTTATTAAAAGCATGACATAAAGGTAGGAATAACGCATAATTGAACTATAGGTATAGTCATTATATTTACTCTCTTTTTCTTTGTTTTATCTCCTCCCCAACCCACCCCTTGCCCATGCCAAATGGCTGGATCTTTTTTTTTTTTTTTTTCTGCTGCTTAATACCAAAAGAGATATGGGGAGTAAGGTAGAAAAGACACTTGTCAGCTAGGTCGGGCCATGTACTAGTGGGAAGTACAAAGACATTTGTTCTAGAAATTGTCTTCCCAGAGACTAGTTTCCTTAACAAATGAAGTAACATTATGTATATAACCAAGAACTAAGATGCTTGACTAAGGAAGAGAATCTATCTCACAGATAGAAACATTCACCTTAGAAGAGAGGCTAGTGATGTGTGGAGCATTATGTGAATAGAAATTGAAATGGTGTTTCTCTTACAGACTTTATCAAATAGAGTGAGAGCCTTACTTCCCAGACAGAACCTGGGTTGAAGAAAGAGAAAACAGATTTCCTCTTTTTGATGCTAAGGCCTTGCATGGAAACACAGCTTTGGCCTATGGTGGTGCTGAAAATTGAATCTCTCTACTTCTTTGTCCAATGTAAGCCTTCTTGAAGCTTAATGTTACTTCTTTGCCCAATGCAAACCTTCTCAAAGCTTAATGGCCTAAGAAAATAATGCATGAACTGGGAATGTTTTAGATAAAACTGTGTACTTGCTAGAGTGGTAACAATTGACTTAGGTGATGGGAAAGGAACAGTCTTCTTCTTATCTGGTACATAAACTTGAGATAGAATCTATTCAAAATCAACTAAGTGATTTCCTTTCTATTGAGTGTCCAAGTTACTTTAATAGCAATGTTCTTGATTAAATGTCATATCAGTCACTAAGGAGACTGAGTCTGAAGCACATAGCACCATGATTGGTAGATTTTTCAACCAGGCAACATTTAGTCAATTAAATATAAACACAAATGCTTTACTACCAAGAACTTTAAGGGTTCTCATGCTAAAATTCAATTAATTCTTGACTTGATTTCATCATATTTTAAGAGATCCACTATGTGATTTCATTAAATCACATAGTGATTAAATTTTTTTTTATTTATTTAGATTCTTTACCATGCCCCTTGGCTTAACTAAAAATGAGCTAAAGTATGGAGCCAGGAGGTGGCACACCTGGCTAAGCATTCACAATACAATGCACAATGACCCAGGTTCAAGCCCCTGGTCTCCACCTGCAGAGAGGGGTACTTCAAGAGTGTTGAAGCAAGTATGCAGGTGTCTATCTATCTCCCCCTCATCTCCCCTCCCCTTTCAATATCTCTCTGTGCTGTTGAATCACAATAGAAAGAGGGAAAGAAAAGGGAAAAATGGCTACTGGAAGCAGTAGATTCATAGTGCAGGCACCAAGCCCCAGCAATAACTCTGGTGGTAAAAAAAAAAATAATTAATTAAGTCTATATTAGTTTGCTGTATATTTTAAGTTAATTGCCATCATGGTTTTTGCTGGGGCTCAGAGCCTCATTTACCTTTCTTTTTCCTTTTTTTATTTTAATAAAGACACAGAGAAATAGGCAGAAAGAAGAAAACCCACAGCACTGCTCTACCACTCAAGAAGCCTTCCCCCTGCCAGTGGGGACCTAGGACTTGAACCTAGGTCCTTGTACATGGTGGTGTGTGTGCTCTGTGGGATGTACCAACACCTGCTACCTCCATTGTTATCTTTTTAACATATGAGTTCCTAGAAGAGTTAGTTATAGTTTCAGAGTGAAATATTTTATAATCTTTCTTGAATATAGTTAGTTGACTTACTTAAATTGGAGATGCTTAGTAATTTTATTAAACAAGTGTAGATAACGAGTAGGTCATATATGTATGCTATAAAGCCAATGTCACAAAGTTGCTTCTTTTTTTTAATATTTATTTATTCCCCTTTGTTGCCCTTATTTGTCTTAGTGTTGTACTTATTGTTGTTATTGATGTCGTCATTGTTTGATAGGACAGAGAGAAATGCAGATAGGAGGGGAAGACAGAGAGGGGGAGAGAGAGATAGATACCTGCAGACCTGCTTCACCGCTTGTGAAGCAAATTTCCTGGCTGGTGGGGAGCGGGGGACTCCAACCAGGACCCTTAGGCTGGTCCTTGCGCTTTGCGCCATGTGCGCTTAACCCACTGCGCTACTGCCAAACTCACAGTTGTTTCTTTAAAAAAACAAACAAAAAAAACCCTTTGTTTTATTGGATAGAACAGAGAGAGATTGAGGAGGAAGGGAGAGATAGAAAGAGAGAGAGACAGAAATGCACCTGCTTTACCACTCTGCCACTAGTGAAGTTTCCCCTGCTTGTGGGGGTTGGAGGCTTGAACCCAGGACTCTACCTGTGGTAACACATTGCCTTACATATGATTAACCAGGTGTGCCACTGGCTGACTCTCAAGAGTTTATTATAAGCAAATATATAAATATTTTCCAAGTGATTCTTTCTAAAATAACAATTCAAATCTAGGTATTTTTGTATAATCAAATCCACATTTGATAAGCAACAACACTTCTGAAAAGTTGCCTATGTGTTTATGTAATGTTTTAGGGTCTTATGGGGCCTTTTTAAAAGTATTGTTTTGCAAAAACCTTCAAGTAAATGTCCAGTAAATAATCTTCTCTGGAAGGACCTGGTGGTGGCGTGGGCATGTTTCTCTGTGTGAATGGGAAAGTGAGTGATGTTTTCTGGAAGACTGTCTTCTATGAAAAGGTGAGACAGTGACTTTGGTACCAGCTGCAATCTCCACATGGTTTTCTCACCAGTTTCAGGAAAACACATTGTACTAGACACATGTGAGCATGACAAATGCCGGGACCAGTGGAGCAGAGTGTGGGCACTGCAGGAGAGGATACAGACAGCCAGTCAGTTGGAGGGTTTCAAAGGCCATCCTGGTTGCCCAGGCAATCTGAAAGCCATCAAGAGTGATGAATCTGCTGATATTCCCAGGTCATGTGCCAACACCACAGTTGGAGTATAACCAAAGTTCAATTTGTGATCCAATTTCTCTCCCCCACACCCTGGAAATGCTATTTCCCTCTTGACGATGTCCTGTGTGAGCTCTGGTTTTCCACCCACCCCCTTGGACCAAACACACAGCCACCAGTTCTTTCATTATGTTGCCCAAACCAAAACTGCATCTAGGCTGCTAACATCTAAATGTTTCATATGATCTTGTAACAGTTCTGCTCAATTGTGAGGATTCAGATGTGCATAAGCCCCTGCCACTATGTGTGTTAAGTGCCTTGAATTATACCTAGTAGATGTGCCATCTAAACTGGCAAAAAGTGGCATGTGAAAAAACATGTTTTGTTTATATTGTTAATAACTAGCAATGAATTGTTATCTCCTCAAATTAATGTAGTGAATCCTCAGACTTTTGAGGACCTGCTCAGTCAGTACAGAGCACTGTGATATTAGACTGGCATCCTCAGAAAAGTCCTCAGTGGAAATGTGCCCAGCAGTAACAAAATAACAAAGGACTAGGCCTTAGAGCTGGAGGCAAGATCTTCCAAAGCTAGGGTAGGATGGGTGTGGAGAGATTTAGCAACTAGCAAATATTAACAGTATGTCCATTAATCAAAATTCTGATTAAGCCTTGAGGATAAATGGCACGTAAACACAGAAAAACTGTGGGACAGCCCTATTCACACACCTGTATTGCAATCATACACCGCTGCCTTGAACCCAATCATTTTAGTGACCAGAAAGGACATCAGTCACTCTTTTATACTACTGGACCTCGTTTAGAGAGCATTTGAAGCTGTTTTAACCTCTTTACTCCACATTTTTCTTTTAAACAATAATTCATGTCTACCTCAATTTCTATAAATGTGAAATGTTTGAAGGAGGGAGAAAGGTGACTGAATGCTTTTCATCTGGAGATAGCTGTCAGGGTGTTTAGTTGAAGCAGAGGAATCATGTAAACTGGCTGTTATAGCTTCCCATTTATTATCTTGGGGAGAGATATTCTGTAAATGGTATCAGTGTATTCATAGGTATAACTTTTCATGCAAAAGGAGCAGTCCCTGTCTCTTTTAAACATATTAGAGGCATTAAAACAAGAAAACTTTATAAAATCCAAGGAGATTTTAGCTAAAAATAAGTATTTTTTCAGCTTAATGCTAGCATTTGTAAAAATATATATTCCAAAAGAAACCTGTTTTATTTTTGCAGTACTAGAAAATTAAATGTTTTCCAAGAATAATATTTAAAACTCATTTGTACTGTCAGTTTTATGTTTTCAAGAGACATATGAGATCTTGATCTATTGGATTTGATTAAAACATTATTTAAACATCTGTGTTCTGCACAGTAATTTTCATGTAATTTTACTGACCTTATGACCTTGTTTGGGCTTAAACTAGATTGGGTGATTTCTCCAAGTACTTGATCTATTTGACTCTGAGGAGATTCAGAAAGAAATAGAAATTAAGCCAAATGATTCATCATTCCACAATGACTTCTAACATAATTGTTCAGTAGCAGAAAGTACACTTCACAAACGCTCTTCCCAGAAAAAAAATAGTTAGTAGAATAATTTAAATATGGGGTCATTGCTAAATTGTGACAGATTGGATTTCAAGTTTTAGATCACAGTTTATACGAAATGGGAAAGATAAATGCATATTTCTGAGTAACTTGGTACAAGGACCAAATGATTTTTAGTGAAATGCAAATTGTCTATACTATTAATTACCAAGAATCAGGTATTTCATGATTCATAGTGACTGGGAATTGAACATAGATAAACAATAGCAATATATTTCAGTAGTTGCTCTGTTCAGAGAACAATAACCTAAGAGGAACTACTTTTGCCATAAGATTCAGATAGAAAATAATACAAAAACTAATAACTGATATTTAAAAGAACATATGGGTAAAGTATACTATTAAAGTTGATAATGAGGATTATGGTGTGAGAAATAAGGGATGTTGTGACCATTTTTATAATTATTATTTCAATATCTCATCAGTAAAAAGTCATTAAGTAAAGATTGGAAAGTAGGCAAAGGCAGCAAATTACATATGCTATCGCGATGCCATTCTAAATTTTCTGGGCAGAAAATCTCACAGATGTGTCCTGGAATCTTACCTCTTCAGAGTTCTACCTCCCCAGAGAAAAATAGAAAAAGGCTGGGGGTATGGATCCATCTGCAAACACCCATGCCCAACAGAAAAACAATTACAGAAGCCACAACTCCCACCTTCTGCACCCCAAAAAGAATTTAGGTCCATACTCCCAGATGGGGAGGAAAAAATAGAGGAAAGATGACTAGAGGGCTTTGAACTCCAATTCCATCAGGACCTGGAGAGAGAAGAGGAAAAGGGAGGGACATTGAGAAGTAGTGACAAGTGTAGGTGTGGCTTAAAAAGAAAAAGAAGACCAGATATGGAAAAAAATGGAACAAATATTGACAGATAGTTGTAGAAATAATAGTTAACCCATATATTCAATGTTTGCAGAATTGCTATAACTTCCAATGGAGGGAAGAGAAATCCAGAACTCTTCTGGTGGGAACAGTGTGGAATCGTACCCCTGTTATCTAATAATTTTGTAAATCAATATTGTCACTAGTAATTTTTTAAATATTTTTATTTATTTATTATTGGATAGAGACAGAGAAAAACTGAGAGGGGAGGAGGAGATAGAGAAGGAAACAAACTCCTGTAGCCCTGCTTCACCACTTATGTAGCTTTTCCCCTGCAGGTGGGGACTAGGGGCTTGAACCTGGGTCCTTGCATACTGTAATGTGAGCGCTTAACCAGGTGTACCATCACTTGGCCCCGTCACTAGTAAAATTTAAAGAAAAGGAAAATGGCCAAAGGCAGTATACAAAAAGGCTACAAAGGGAAGATAGAAGTATAAAATATATGATACTGGTGTGTCTAGCAACTGCCTGAGTGAAATTTAGAATGGAACTAGTAAGATTAGGATAATATTTGCAAAAAATATTGATTAAGGGTTTTATGAATTGATCAAAGAACATACTCAAAATATCTGATAAATGTTATAGTTTGATATGTGAATTATAACAGGACTTGAAGAATCAAATACATTTAAACTCAAACAGTTTAATAAAAACAACAAAGAAATAATAGTTGCAATGCCAATGTTAATAGTATTAAAAAGACAGGTAATCTAATACACATATTTTGAAAGATTATTTAAAATGCTGCATTTTATTTAAGTTTCAGAATTGCTTGAGCATGGAAGACTGCTCATCTTTTCTATTTCTTCCCTGCTAGATGACATCCTATAGCAGCAATTCCTATGCAATTGGTGATGTACCCTACTGCAATATTTCTTGCTCACATCACTCCTATTTCCTTTTGAGTGGGCTAAAAACTTCAGTTACCATGAATATTGAAGTAGCTAATTCTTGGTAATTAAAAGCCAGCCCATAATTTGCACTTGTGTGTGTAAGGGGAGGGGGTTAAAAGAAATCCAAATTTAAATTTTATTTGTGCTCAATGAGCCAGTCAATGGTTTGTTTACACCCCCCCAAAAAATAATAAAACACAGCAGCAACACCCAGTAAATTGTATAAGGAAAGTCTATATTTACTTGCTCCTAGACTAAATGAACAAAAACCAGTGAATTTTGCATAATCACATCATTTTAGAATTCCTACTGACACCTTGTGGCTAAATCTCAACAGATTTCCCAATAATCAATGAGGAGTAGTTTTTGCCACAAAACACATAGGGTTTGCTATACATTTGACAGTAAGAGAATGTAAGATAATTAACTCCAGTTTAAGAATAATAAGAAATTCATAGAGCAAAACTTTACAATTTATTTATGTTGAAAGATACTTCTGGGATTCATTCACAAGTTTCCACACCAGTTTTGAAGAATTTAGTTCAACTGTTATAAGTTGATATAAGAAGACCATCTTTTGAGAATATAGGAGTTGCAACTGTTTTAAAATCACCCTCGTATTTGACTGATTTTTCCCTACATGCAAGTGTATTATTAGATAATCTATTTAAAATTTTAAAACCATTTGACTTATAGCCATTTTTTTTATTTATTTAAAAAATGAGACATTAACAAAACCATAGGGTAAGAGGGATACAACTCCACACAATTCCCACCACCAGAATTCAGTATCCCATCCCCTCCCCTGACAGCTTTCCTATTCTTGAACCCTCTGGGAGTATGGACCCAAGGTCATTGTGGGATGCAGAAAGTGGAAGGTCTGGCTTCTGTAATTGCTTCCCCACTGAACATGGGTGTTGACTAGCCAGTCCATACTCCCAGCCTGCCTCTCTCTTTCCCTGGGGCTCTGGGGAAGCAGAGCTTCAGGACACATTGGTGGAGTTGTCTGTCCAAGGAAGTGTGGTTGGCATCATGCTAGCATCTACAACCTGGTGGCTGAAAAGAGAGTTAACATACAAAGCCAAACAAACTGTTGAACAATCATTAACCTAAAGGCTGGAATAGTGCTGGGAAATTGTGCAGATGCAGTCACATCTGCCAAGTTGTCCCCTCAGGCTACTGCTAGTTCCCACAAGAGTTGAGACATTCTCAGAGTGCCATGTTGTGCCCTCAGGGCATTGTCTATTTCCCCGCGATATTTGGAGTGCTTTGGTTACTCTCCCCCCCTCCCATTCTCATGAGAGTTATTATCCTATCCTGGAGTGCTATGGTTACTCCTCCCCCTTCCCATTCTTACAAAAGCTACTCCTATAAAAGCCCTTCTTCTTCCGCACCTCTCTCTCTTGTGGCGCTTCACTTTGGTGTTTAGATGCAGGAAAGGTTACTGTGTGAGGCAGCCATTTTTGCTACCTCCACCTGGCCCAACCTGCTTCTCTAGCACCCAACTCTGAGGTGCCAGTGCAAATAAAGATTTGTGTTCCCTCTTCACTCTGGACCTCCTCTCTCTCTTCTCCGTGGCACAGAACGACAGAATAATGCAGATGAAGATTTGGGGAGGGGTCCTCCATTTTTTAGATAGCCAGTAGGCATATTTTAGTTATTTTTCAAAAGTCCTATAGGTATACTAGATTTTTTTTTCTGAGCCTAAAATCTGATATGCAGGTAAATCCAAGTTAATGTCTGGGGAGGTGATGTCATGGCTAGAAAAAGAACCAGAAAGCTGGATCGGGGAAGAGAGTAGCTCCCTAATATAGGGAAGGTGTATAAATATTGTTGACTGTAAACCCCAACAATTTTATTTGGTCTGGGGTCCATATTAAGCTTAGGAACCTATGTGACCTCTACATCCCTGAAGATCTGAGCTCACATTCTGTGGTCATGAGTAGGAACATTCCAAGATACCGCAATATTGACCTATCTTCCTCAGGTATAGCACAGAGTATGTTGTCCATCCTCCCTTTGGAGGATGGAACATTCCCTACTGTTGTTGATCCAAGTTGAGGGAAAGGACCTATGGGGGGCCCACAAAGTGGTCTTTTTTGATGTTCCTGATAGACATAACCTGTAACAATGGAGAGAGGGATTTATTTCAGGTCTAGGCACATCATGTCTGTTTGGAAATCTCAGGACTCCCCAAATACAGCCCCAGCTGATAGGGTGGCCTGATAGTGACTAAAGAGTCATCATTAAAGTATTCCAGTCTCTTGCTCTTATTCAGCTTTTGCAGTCCTTGCTTTGATAAGGTTAGCTTTGGAGTGAGTGAGAGAACTGTAATAGGAAGGAGGTGAGGAGGGTTAGCTAAGTATAATTAGATACTATTTCATTAGGAACTTTATTCTGACTCACTGCAGACTACTGTGTATTATTGCTTTCAGGTATATATTTTGCTCTAATTTGTGAACATATGCTCTATCTCATGGGACCTGGTCTATATCTAGGTTTTGGGACTTTGTTAGGAAATGAACTTCCTGGAATAGAGTTAGAGAATACTATGAAAGGAAAGGTCTCACCAGAGTAATGAAGCTGAAGGGTTGTCATTCCACACCTGAAGTCTCTGGACACAGTCTGAAGTGAAGCATGCTGTGGTGTGGTGATTAGGTTGGGATGGGCGGATGCAATATTATTTGGTGCGAATTGAGAGAAGCATGCAGTAAAGTGTGCCTCACCTTAAGTTTCCAGGACTGGGGGAAATATAGGCTCTATAGTGGAAATGTGAGGTTTCTGCTGACTTAGGATTCAAGAAGACAATAGATAGTTATTGTTATAATCACATTATTCAGTAATTGGGTTAACTTTGAAAAATACCTTTGTTAGGATTTGCTGTATAATGTCCAACATCACCATAATTTATGTCCTTTGACAGTATTTGTATATAGCTGTGACACTGGTTGCTTCTGTGCTCCTTGGTCTAGGTTTTGACAGAGTCAATATACCAAAGACTCAGCCTATATATTAATCACTGAATGATCACGGGGAACTACTGAGGATCCAAGCCTATGTATTAAAAAGACTCAATCTTTGCTTTAAAAAGTTTGAGACATACAATAAAATTTCCCACTCTCATATTAATTGCATAGTGATTTATATTACTACAAATTAATAGGAGTGTACATAAACACCATTCCCACCACCACTCTATGTCCCATCCCACCAACCCATCCCCCCAGATGCCCAGGGAAGCTAAATATCTCCCCTCACCTTCACCCCAGGGTTTTTACTTTGGTGCCCTACTCTATATTTAGTCAGATCCTGCTTTTAGTTTCCCTTTCTGTTGTTATTTCTCAACTTCTTGATGAGTGGGATCTCCCATACTCATCTTTACCTTTCTGACTTAGCTGACTTAACATAATTCCTTCTAGTTCCATCCAAGATGGGTCAGAGAAAGTGGGTTCATTGTTCTTAATACCTGCATTCCATTGTGTGTATATACCACAACTTTCTCAGCCAATCATCTCCTATTGGGCACCTGGGTTCCTTCCAAATTTTAGCTGTTATGAATTGTGCTGCTATGAACATAGGTGTACACATTTCTTTTTGGTTGGGTGTTATGGAGTCCTTGGGGTATATCCCCAAGAGAGGAATTACTGGGTCATAGGGTAGGTCCATGTCTAACCTTGTGAGAGTTCTCCAGACTGCTCTCCACAGAGATTGGACCAATTTACACTCCCTCCTGCAGTGCATAAGGGTTCCTCTGTCTCCACAGCATCTCCAGCATTTGTTGCTGCTGTCCTTTTTGATATTTGCCATTCTCATAGG
Organism: Erinaceus europaeus; assembly: GCF_950295315.1. Taxonomy (NCBI): domain Eukaryota; kingdom Metazoa; phylum Chordata; class Mammalia; order Eulipotyphla; family Erinaceidae; genus Erinaceus; species Erinaceus europaeus. The sequence continues at coordinate 104,818,044 of NC_080164.1, read as the reverse complement.
GGCGACGTTGTATCTCAGTGTACTCTTTCTTTGCATTTCTCTGACAATCAGTGACCTGGAGCAAATTTTCATGTGTTTGTTAGCTTTTGGATCTCTTCTGTAGTGAATGTTCTGTTCACATCCTCTGCCAATTTTTGGATGGGGTCATTTGATTTTTTTGTTGCTGAGTTTTCTTAGCTCTTTGTATACTTTGGTGATTAGTCTCTTGTCTGATGTATGGCATATGAAGCTCTTCTCCCATTCTGTGAGGGGTCTCCTTGTTTGTGTGATGGTTTATTTTGCTTTGAAGAATCTTTTCAATTTGATGTAGTCCCAATTATTTGCTTCTGCTTTAGTCTTCCTTGCAATTGGGTTTGTATCATCAAAGATGTCCTTGTAGTTTAGGTGGGAAAGTGTTCCACCAATGTTGTCATCTAAGTACTAGATATTTTGCTGTCTAACATCCAGGACCTTGGTCCACTTGGAGTTGATTTTTGTTTCTGATGAGATAAGGTGGTTCAGCTTCATTCTTCTGCATGTTTCAACCCAGTTTTCCCAGCACCATTTATTGAAGAGAGCCTCCTTCCTCCATTAGCACTTTGAGCCCCCTTATCAAAGATTTTATTGTCCATATGTGTGAGGTTTAGTTCTGGGTTTTCAATTCTGTTCCACTGCTCTGTGTGTCTATTTTTGTTCCAGTACTAGGCTGTTTTGATGATGATGGCCTTATAATATAGTTTGAGATCTGAGAGTATGATGTCTCCATTTCTGTTTCTTTTCCTCAAGATTGTTTTGGAAATTCTAGGTGTTTTCTGGTTCCAGATAAATGATTGCAATTTATGTTATATTCTCTTAAAGAAGCTTGTTGGAACTTTGATGGGTATTGCATCATGTGATTTTTGGTTTTGCTCTTATTGATATGGTCAATGACATTGATTGACTTACGTATGTTAAGCCACCCTTGCATTCCTGAGATAAATCCAACTTGGTCCTGAAGAGCAATGTTTTTGACATACTGCTGTATCTATGTTCATCAGACATATTGGTCTGTAGTTATCATTTTTTGTTGTGCCCCTATCTGCTTTTGGTATGAGGGTGATGTTGGCGTCATAGAAAGTAGAAGGGAGTGTTCCTGTTTTCTTTGATCTTGTGGAAGAGCTTTAGAAGTATAGGATTAGCTGTTTTCTGAAAGTTTTATAGAATTCATTTGTGAAGCCCTCTGGTCTAGGACTTTTGGTTTGGAAGATTCTTAATAACTTTTTCAATTTCTTTGTCTGTGATTGGTGAATTTAGGTTTTGTAGTTTGGGTTCAGTTTTGAAAGGGTATACATTTTCAGGAATTCTTCCATTTCTTCCAGATTCTCTAGCTTGGTGGCATGTAGTCCTTTGTAGAAATCTTCCATGATTTTCTGGATTTCTGTGGTGTCAGTTGTGATATCTCCTCTATCGTTTTCAATGCTATTTATTTGGGTCTGCTTCTTTTTTTGTGTGAGTCTGGCTAGGGGATTGTCAATCTTGTTTAAATTTTCAAAGAACCAACATTTGGCTTCATTGATATGTTGTATGGTTCTCTTATTTTTTATGTTGTTTATTTCTGCTCTAAATTTAGTGATGTCCATCCTTCTGGTTGGTTTAGGGTCCCTTTGTTCTTCTTCCTCTATGTCATTAAGGGGTACAGTTAATTTGTTTATTTGAGCTTTTTTTTGTTCTCTAATATATGACTATATCACTATGAATTTCCCTCTCAATATTGCTTTAGCTGTGCCCCAAATATTTTGATAACTTGTGTCTTCCTTTAGTTTGTTTCCAGGAACATTTTAATTTCTTGCTTGAGTGCCCCTCTGACCCAGTGTTTCTTAAGCAGTATGTTGTTTAGTTTCCAAATTCTATGACTTTTAGTAATTTTTTTGTTTGTTTTTTGTTGGTGTGCTTCTGGATTCTGCTTGTGAGACCTTTTTTTATCATCACACTGGGTTCTTATGTTGCTTGTGATGTGTTCTGTTTGCATGTCCACTGTTGGCTGGGCACCCCCTGCCTCCAGGACATTGGTTTGGTCTCCCCCCCCCACTGCCTCCATGACATTTGGTTTAGTCCTCGCTGGTTCATGCTTTTTCCTTCTCCCCGCCCCTTATCGTACCTACTTCCTTGGTATCTGACTCTTCCGCCTCTGGAGAGATGCAGGACTGAATTGTGTTGTGATTAGAAGAGATTAGTTTTTTGAACTACATCCCCACTCATGAATAAAGATTGAACTGCATTCTCAGCTCAGCCATGAGTCCCTGGTTGTCTCTGTCTCCTGCCCGCAATGCAAGTCCGGCAGTTGTTGAATGTTAGTTCTACTCCACTGTGGTCTGAGAAGATACTTGGGATGATTTCAATTCTCCTGAATTTGTTGGTGCTGTCTTTGTGGCCTAACATGTGATTTATCCTTGAGGATATGCTGTGTGGATTTGAAAAGAATGTGTATTCCAGTTTTGGGGAGTGAAGAACTCTGAAAATGTTCAGGAGGTTTAGTCTGTCCATCTCTTCATTTAATCCTCTTGTTTCTTTGTTGATTCTCTGAAACTTCCCAGAACTAAACAATAGAAAGGACATTAAGATTCAAGAGGCCCAGAGAGTCCCAAACAGAATCAACCCAGACCTGAAGACACCAAGACACATTATAGTTACAATGAAAAGAAGCAAATATAAAGAAAGGATCCTAAAGACTGCAAGAGAAAAACAAAAGTCACTTATAAGGGAAATCCCATATGACTATCAGCAGACTTCTCCACTCAAACTCTAAAAGCCAGAAGAAAATGGCAAGTTATCTATTGAGCCCTTAATGAATAAGGTTTGAACCAAGGGTAATATATCCTGCTAGAGTTTCATTCAAACTAGATGGAGGGATCAAAACCTGCTCAGACAGACAACAGTTAAAGGAGGCAACTATCACCAAGCCTGCCCTGAAAGAAGTACTAAAAGACCTCTTATAAACAAGAACATCACTATAATACTTGCCATATATCAGATCAAATAAAAATTGTTGACTAATGGCACTACAATACACTAAATCAACAATATCAATAGATGTCAGTGGATTAAAATCACTTATTAAAAGTCATAGAGTGGGAGGATGGATCAGAAAACATAACCCAACCATATGCTGCTTGCGAGAATGCCACCTGACCCAACAAAACAAACACAGACTTAATACAGAAATACATCAATACTAATACAATAATAGTGGGAGACTTCAAAATCCCACTCTCACACTTACCCATTTTTATTCTAGTAGTTTCCCACCTCTGAATAATTAGCAACACAAAAATCATATAGTACTACCTTTAAAAAATTTCTATAGAATTAGTAAGAGACTAGTTTTTCACACACTTCACACTCTTTATCTTTACCTGGAAAATGTCTGCATTCAGTAGTGAAATACTAAAATTGACAAGAGGAGGAGGAGGAAGAGTTGATGGGAAAAAAAGAAAGAAATGGAATGAGGACTAGGATTTCAAGGCAAAGATTTAACAAAAATAACTCACAATATAACGTATAAACAAGAGAGTTTTGTTCAAAGTTCAAATTCTGTGGTATTCTGCACATCTAGCCTACTGAACTTTTACACAAGTCTTGCATATCCCAACATAGTCAAGAGTAGTAAATATCCAAATATTAATTCTGATGTTTAATATTAAGCTGTGCAAGGAAATGTTGAGATGGAGAGGACCATCCAATCCTACAGAGTGTAAAGTGTTTAGAATGTTTTTCAAAGGTTTGAAAAATCTCTGGTCTCTGTTCCCTTAAACACAAAGGATGAATTACCAAAGAAGCCACCTGCTTTGCTGTGGGCACAGCCAAAGATCAGACTCAGTGGTATGGCCTCTCTTTTTCTGCCTTTCTCTCTGTGTCTTTCTGCCCCCCACCCCCAACACACACACACAGTTTTAATAAAGTATTCGAAAGCAGTGTAACCATAACAAGGAAAAAATAAATATATGGGTTTGAAATGTAAAGAATACCTTTAAGATTGTTACAAATACACACATGCACACAGATGAATATTACTATGCTTTGAGGATCGACACATTTGCAGAGTGCTATGCATTTACTTTTCCAGGATCAGACATTATTGCAATAGGTGTTACACTTAGGAAAAAACAAACACATAGGTGCCCAGTGGTGGTACACCAGTTGAGGGCACATGTCACAGTGTGCAAGAACTTGGGTTTGAGGCCCCAGTCTCCACCTGAAGGTGACTTTCTTTCTTTCTCCCTATGTAACACCCCCTTCTTTCTCGATTTCTGGCTTTCTCTAGCCAATAAATAAAGATAATAAAGAAAATAATAAAACACAGACAGTTTGATATAGTTTTACTAAATATAAGACTTCTTCATGAGATATTACTAAGCTTAAAAAAAAAATTTCTAGATAGCACAGCAGTAGTGCCCAAGGCCTGCATATCTGAGGTCTCAAGTTCTGTTCCCAGCACTACTGATTATTTAAGCTGAGTGCTGCTCTGATTAGAAACAAAAATCATTTATAAAATAAGATATAAATTTCATCTGTATAACAGACATAGTTGAAGCAAGTGGACACAGATGGGAAGTTTCAGAACTTTGCAATTTTTTTTCCACTCAGTCTTCATTTTGGTTATTAATGTCTGTTTCATAAGAGTGAAGTCAAGGGAATTATTCATCTAAATACATAGTGTTATTAAAACACTAGGCTGACAAATTTTCTCACTGCATTCCTCCACATTATAAAGTGCTCCAAGCAGTGTAATAGTAAGCCTCCATTTAGAATATAAAATTACCTTGAATGAACTCTGACTGCTGAGTTTAGCTCTAGGGTTTTCTCTTAGGGCACTATCATATACTAAGTACCTATATTTGTCTTAAAATTCATTGTCCCATCATATAAGCTTCCAGTATGACAAATCTCATTATTTTATGTATCTTTTGTCCAGTATTAATACAATATTTAAAAAGTTACCTTTTAGCACAGTTCTTTACAGAATTTAATAATTATTTCAGAAAACTTGATATTAATAAATAAAAGTAACATGTCAGATGGAATGAACCATGTTTCTGAAATTTCCTTTTTTCAATTAGTCGTATTTTATACAATTTTTTAAATATTTATTTCTTTACTTATTCCCTTTTGTTGCCTTTGTTTTATTGTTGTAGTTATTGATGTCATCATTGTTGGATAGAACAAAGAGAAATGGAGATAGGAGGGGAAGACAGGAGGAGAGAAAGACACCTAAAAATATCTCTCATGCCTGAAGCTCCACAGTACCAAGTTCAATCCCCTGCACCACTATAAACCAGAGCTGAGCAGTGATCTTGTATAAATAAATAAATTACAAAAAAAAAAAGATAGACACATGCAGACCTGCCTGTGAAATGACCCCCCTGCAGGTGGGGAGCCAGGGGCTCAAGACAGGATCTTTATTCTGGTCCTTGTGCTTTGCACCACATGTGCTTAACCTGCTGGATACTGCCCAACTCATATATCTCTATCTTATAAAGTAACGTCACCAGTTGCTTCTGTTCTCCTGGCCTAAGGTTTTAGGAGACTCAACATTTCAAAGACACAGCCTATCATCTCTGAATTAAAAATTTTGAGACATTTAATCAATTTTTCCCAACTCATATTAATTAAATAGTGATTTATATGAGTGAAAGTTAATAGGAGTGTAAATAAACAACATTTCCACCACCAAAAACTGTGTCTCATCCCATCTTCCAACCCAGTACAAATTCAGGCCCCCTCCCACCCCCCCATAGTGAAGCTAAGTGTTGGTATGCTTCTAATTCTGCTTTTAAAACCCCTTTCTCTTTCATTGGTTTAATCCCTCCTGCATAATACTGTATTCTATTTACATAACCACTGTTAACTAAGCACAACCCTGCCTGCAGGGCATTGGTTTAATCCCCACTGGTTTACGATGTCTTTTTGCTCCGCCCCCTCTCCTAGTACACCCTGATTTCCACCAGTCTTTTTTCGCTCCACCCTCTCTACATCACATCCTTTTTCCACCCTACTTGTCGAGTATATATAAGGACAAGATTGTGATTAGAGACAAGCTTAGATTGTGCTGCATTCCACATGAATAAAGAGAAACTGCTTCCCAGCTCAGCCATGAGTCTCTGGTCGTCTTTCTCTCCCGCCCATGAAGCTAGCCTGGCATGATGGCGCCCTGAACAGGGACTGGCAGCTAAGCACCCACCCTCACCCTCCACCCAGAGATTTGTACCTTAGTGCCCTAGTCAAAACTCAGTCAGATCCTCCTTTGAGTTTACCATTTTGTTCTTCTTTCTCAGTTGGTGTTTATGAGTGGGATCATCACATACTCATCTTTATCTTTCTGACTTAGCTCACTTAACATAATGACTTCTAGCTCCATCCAAGATAGCTCAGAGAAGGTAGGTTCACTGTTTTTAATAACTGTGTAGTATTCCATGGTGTATATGAACCACAGCTTACTCAGCCATTCATCTATTGTTGGGCACCTGGATTACTTCCAGGTTTTAGCTATTATGAATTATGCTGCTATGAACATAGGTGTACACATATCTTTTTGGTTGGGTGTTATGGAGTTCTTAGGATATATCCAAAGGAGAGAAATTACTGGGTCATATGAAAGGTCCACGTCTAGCCTTGTGAGAGTTCTCCAGACAGCTCTCCACAGAGGTTGAACCAATTAAGATTCTCACCAGCAGTGCAGAAGGGTTCCTTTGTCCCCACAACCTCTCCAGAATTTGTTTATTTTATGCTACTGTCTTTTTTGATGCATGCCATTCTTACAGGGGTGAGGTGGTACCTCAATGTTGTCTTTATTTGCATTTCTCTGACAATCCGTGACCTGGGGCAACATTTCATGTATTTGTTAGCTTTTTGGATCTCTTCTGTAGTGAGTATTCTGTTCATATCTTCTGTCCCTTTTTGGATGGGATAATCTTCGTTGTTGTTGTTGTTGCTGCTGCTAAGTTTGCTGAGTTCTTTGTATATTTTGGTTATTAATCTCTTTTCTGATATATGGCATGGAAGCTCTTCTCCCATTTTGTGAGGGGTCTCTTTGTTTGTGTCATGGTTTATTTTGCTGTGCAGGATCTTTTCAATTTGCTATAGTCCCAATGATTTGTTTTTGTTTTAGTCTTCCTTGCAATTGGGTTTGCATTATCAAAGATGTCCTTGAGGTTTAGGTTCCACCAATATGTTCCACCAATATGTTTCTCTAAGTATTTGATAGTTTCTGGTCTAAAATCCAGGTCTTTGATGCATTTGGAGTTGACTTTTGTTTCTGGTGAGATAAAGTGGTTCAGTTTCATTCTTCTGCATGTTTCAACTCAGTTTACCCAGCACCATTTATTGAAAAGAGCCTCCTTCCTCAATTTAATTGTTTGGGCCCCATTATCAAATATTAGATTTCCATAGGTGTTTGGAGTTTAGTTCTGTTCCACTGGTCTGTGTGCCTATTTTTGTCCCAGTACTAGACCTTTTTGATGATGATGGCTTTATAATATAGTTTGAGATCTGGAGGTGTGATGCCTCAATTTGTTCTCTTTTCCTCTAGATTGTTTTGGCAATTCTAGGTGTTTTCTGGTTCCAAAAAGCTATTTTTAATTTTTGTCATATTCTCTTAACAAAGCTTTGTATCACTTTGGTGAGTATTGTCTTAAATTTGTATATGACTCAGGGAAGAATATTTATTTTGGTAATATTAATTCTTCCAATCTATGAGCATGGGATATCTTTCCATTTCTTGTATCATTTTTATTTGTTTGAATATAGACTCATAGTTTTCAGTATACGTCTTTAACTTCTTTGGTCAGGTTTCTCCCTAGATATTTTATTGATTTGGTTGTGACTGTGAATAAGAATGATTTCTGGTTGTTCACTTCTTTGGAATATAGTGTTTGCATAAAGAAATGCTACTAATTTTTGTACATTGATTTTATAGCCTGATACCTTGCTATATTGCCTAATAATTTCCAGTAGCTTTCTACTGGATTCTTTAGGTCTCTAAGTATATCATCTGCAAATAGTGAGAGTTTGGCTTCTTCCCTTCCAGTGTGCATTCCTTTGATTTTTTTTTTTGTTTGATTTCTTGATTGCTATGACAAGAACTTCCAATGTTATGTTGAAAATTAATGGTAATAATGGAGAGCTCTGTCTAGTCCCCAGTCTGAGGGGGATGCTTTCAACTCATGTCTGTTGAGTATGATGTTGGATGTAGGTTTGCTGTATATGGACTCCACTATCTTAAAGAGTTTCCCATCTATTCCCATTTTTTGTATAGTTTTGAGCATGAATGGGTATTGGATTTTGTCAAAGGCTTTCTCTGCATCTATTGAGATAATCATGTGGTTTGTAATTTTGCTTTTATTGATGTGGTGAATGATGTTGACTGAATTATGTATATTAAACCAACCTTGCAGTCCTGGGATAAATGCCACTTGGTTGTGATGAAAAATCTCTTTGATATACTGCTGTATCCTCTTGGCCATGATCTTGTTTAATATTTTGGCAACTATGTTCATCAGATATATTGGTCTATAGTTTTCCTTTTTTTGTTGTGTTCCTATCTGCTTTTGATATCAGGGTGATGTTGACTTCATAGAAGGTGGAAGGGAGTTTTCCTGTTTATTCAGTTTTTTAAAAGAGATTTAAAAGTATTTGTATTAACTGTTTCCTGAAGGTTTTGTAGAATTTACTTGTTAAGCCATCTGGTCCTGGACTTTTGTTGTTGGGAAGATTCTTAATAACTTTTTTAATTTCTCTGTCTGTGATTGGTGCATTTAGGTTGTATAGATCTTCTTGGGTAAGTTTTGGAAAGGTAAATGTTTCTAGGTATTCTTCCATTTCTTCTAGGTTCTCTATCTTGGTGACATATTTATAGAATATGTTCATAGAAATTTCCTATGATTTTTTTTATTTCTTTGGTGGTCTGATATCATTTTCCATTCAATTTACTTGAGTCTTTTTCCCCAACATTTTTTTTATTGAGTTTGGCTAATGGTTTGTCAATTTTGTTTAATTTTTCAAAGAACCAACATTTGGTTTCATTGATTTTTTCTATGGTTTTCTCATTTTCAGTTTTGTTTATTTCCACTCTAACTTTAGTGATTTCAGTCCTTCTGGATGCTTTAGGGCTCCTATATTCCACTTCTAAATATTTAAAACACTAAGTAATGTCTTTTACTTCACCTTTTCCTTGTTATCTAATGTGTGCATGTATATCTATGAGTTTCCCTCTAAGCACTGCTTTAGCTATGTCCCATATTCTGATAGCATGTGTTTTCATTTTAATTTGTTTCTAGAAACATTTGAATTCCTTGCTTGAGTACATCTTTGACCCAGAAGTTATTAAGCAGTATTCTGTTGAGTTTCCAAGTTTTGTGTCTTTTAGTAATTTACTGTTTGTTGTTGAGTGTTAGTTTTACTCCACTGTGGTCTAAGAAGATTCTTGGGGTGATTTCAGTGCTTATGAATTTGTTGATACTGTCTTTTGGCCTAACATGTGATCTAGCCTTGAGTATGTGCTGTGTGGATTTGAAAAGAATATATATTCCAGTATAGGGGGTTGAAGAACTCTGAAAAATGTCCTGGAGGTTTAGTATATCCATCTCTTCATTTAATTCTCTTGATTCCTTGTTGTTGATTCTCTGCTTCCTTGATCTGTCTTGGTGTGAGAATATGTTGTTGAAGTCTCCTATTACTGTATTACTAGTGATGTATTTTTGTAGTTCTTTCAGTAGGTGTTTGATATATTTAGTTGGTCCCTCATTGGTTGAATATATGTTAATAATTATTAAGTCTTCTTGATTGATTGATCCTCTGGTCATTATGTAATAACCTTGTCTATCTTGTATTACTTTATTTGTTTTAAAGTCTATTGTGTCCGAGATGAGAATGGCTGTTCCTGCCCTTTTTTGTGGTCCATTAGCCTGTATGATAGTTTTCCATCCTTTCACTTGAAATCTGTGTTTGTCTTGTTGGTTCAGGTGGGATTCTTGCAAGCAGCATATTGTTGGCTTGTGTTTTCTGATCCATCCTCCAACTCTATGCCTTTTAATGGGTGAGGTTAAGCCGTTGGCATTTATTGATATGGATTTAAGGTATTGCCCTTAATTATTATATACAGAATATACATTATTATAATAATATACATTATTATACAGAATTTTATTTGCTCTGATATATTGCAAGTATTTTGGTGATGTTCTTGTTTATATGAGGCCTTTTAGAAGCTCTTTCATGGTAGGCTTGTTTATAGTTGACTCCTTTAACAGTGGCTTTTCTGAGAAGGTTTTTCTCCTTCCATCTAGTCTGGATGAATGTCTATCTTGATATAGTATCCTTGGCTGAAGTCCGTTTTCATTAAGGGCTTGATAAATATTTGCCATTCTCTCTGGATTTTAGAGTTTGTGTGAAAAATTCTGCTGATAGTCTTATGGGTTTTCACCTGTATGTGACTTTTTGTTTTTCTCTTGCAACCTTTAGGAGCCTTTCTTTTTCCTGGATTTTTTCCTTGTAGCAATGATGTGTCTTGGTGTCTTCAGATCTGGGTTTATTCTGTTTTGGGCTCACTGGGCCTCTTGAATCTTAATGCCTTTCTTTTTTGGGGGGTTGGAAAGTTTTCTTTTGTTATTTCCTCTAAGATGTTTACTTCCTCTTCCTCTCTTTCTTCCTCTGTAGGCCAATTATGCAAATGTTACTTATGCAAATGTTACTTCTTTTGAGATCATCCTATATGTCTCTGTTATTTTCACTGTCTCTCAATCTCTTCTTTAACTCTTTTACTCCATTCTTAGTTTTCTCTAACTCATCCTCCTCTGGGTAATTCTGTTTTCTGCTTCCATTAACCTGATTTCCCTTCCCTCAGCTTCCTTCTTCAGTTCAGTTACAGTATTAGCTTGTCCTGTTAGTTGCCCTTTTAGCTCAGCTATTTCAGCTTTCAGTTCTCTAAGTACCTCATGGTAGCTGTTATGTACCTTGAGGGTCTCATTTGTTGTTTCCCTATTTCTGACAGCCCTTTCCTCAATAGTTGCCCTCATATCTATAATTAATAGTTCCATTATTGTTTGGATAGTTCTCTTATCTATAATTGCTCCTGACTTAATTATACTTTCTTCTTGGGTCCTGTCTACATTAATTGTGCTAGCAGTTTTATTTGCTCTTGACTTGGCCTTTTATTTATTAATTGGTGTGGCTAGTATTTATCTGTCCTGTTGCTTCTTCAGTTGTGCTGTGTGAGTACAGGCCACACCAGAGACTTTTCTCACATAAAATCAGAATCCCTAGAAATTAAAATCGCAGCAGAAGCAAATATGAATGCAGTCCATCCAAAACCAGATAGTGAAGCAGCACTTTTACTCTAAAAAAGTAGTAATAATACAAAAGGAAATGAAATGGAAAAAACAAAAGAAAGAAAAGAAACAAGGAAAGGTTAGAATAGACAAGTACAAAAATAAGCTGTCAACTATAAATTCTAGAGATAGTGGGAAGATAAAGAGAAGGAAAGAGGAAAGAGACACAGGTTGCAAGAGAGAGAGAAGAAGAAGAAGAAGAAGAAGAAGAAGAAGAAGAAGAAGAAGAAGAAGAAGAAGAAGTCTACTCAGCCAGACTTAATGTACCAGATAATTCATGAATGAGTGCCAGTGAATAAATAAAGATGAAAACAAATAAGCAGTGAAAGGAAAGACATTTTTTTTAGATCTGCTTTATGGAAAGACAAAGAGAAGTGGAGTGGAGGGCAAGTTTCTTCCAGAATGTGTATCACAACTAATCACGTATCAATGAAAAAAGCAGCAGTGGATACTTTTGCTCAAGTTGAAGAAGGGGGAAAAGAGATAAGCACAAGTAATTAATAATAATAATAATAATAATAATAAAATATAATTAAATAAAAATCCCTATCCATCAGTCTGGAGATTGAACCCATACAGATTGGCTCCACACAGCCTCATCTCCTTCCTAAAGCAAGCAGTTATAAGAGGTAACAATCAGCCAAACTCAAGCATTAACAGAAAAACACAGATACTTTAGCCCAGGCAAGACAAAGGCCCTGATTGGTCAGGTATTCTGTCACTTAGATAGAACTCCAATTCCCTTCAAGGTCTTTTGAATGACACACATTTGAAAGACAGTCTTGCTGATCCAGGAATGTTGCTAAAGAAATTCCTTCCACCAGAGTCCCACCAGGAGTTGCTGGTGTGGGGGCTGGGGGCTAGCAAAACAGAAAACTCCAAGTTAGTCTCCCTGTTTCCTTTGTCCATTTTTGGTCTCTGTTTGCCAGCCCAAATATGGATTATAGGATTCTTGTTTAATTCTTGTCTGCCCACCCATTGCACCCTTATCCCACTACTGACCCAGAATTCCTATCCTCACCCAAACTTCCCAGTTTTGAAGCAGCCTCCTTTCAGAGCTCAGGACAATGCATTGTCTCCAAGCTGTCATTTTGGCTCCGCCTTTTATCTTATATATATTGTTTATTATTATTTGCATCCAGGGGTATTTCTGGGGCTTGGTGCCTGCACTAGGAATCCACTGCTATTGTGGCCATTTTTTCTATTTTATTGGCTAGGACAGAGAAGTTGAGAGTGAAGTGGAAGATAGAGGGAGGAAATATAGAAACCTCCAAACCTGCTTCACCCCATATGGGGAGCCATGGGCTCAAACCAGAATTTTTGTTTTTGAGTTTATCTTTAATGTATTTATAATATAATTTTAAAATAATGTCAACAATACCATGGTATAAGAGGGGTACCATTCCCACTACCAAAGTTTCATATCTCATTCCCTCCCTTGAAAGCTTTCTTATGCTTTATTCCTCTGGGAACATGGACCTAATATTATTATGGGGTACAAAAGTTGAAAGGTCTGGCTTTCATAATTGCTTCTCTTCTGAACATGGGCTTTGGCAAATGGATCCATAATCTCAGTCTGTCCCTATGTTTCCCTAGTGAGGCATGGCTCTGGAGAGGTGGAGTTCCAGGATAAATTGGTTAGGCTGTCTGTCCACGGATCAGGTTGGCTTCATAGTAGCATCTGCAACTTGGTGGCTGAAAAAAAGAATTAAGATATAAAGCAGAACAAATTGTTTAATAATCAGGAACCTAAAGGTAAGAATATAGCAGATAAGATTTGGCATCTCAGTTTTGGAAAGAGCTAGTAGGTCTATTTTTTATATATTTCAAGGTCCAATGACTAGTAAGTTTATCCTGAGCCCGACAGCTAAGATGCAGGTGGACCAAAGGTCTGGGGAGATGGTTTCAAGGTTGAAAATATGACTAAGAAACTGAGGGAAGAGATTAATTCTCAAATATGGTAAAATTACATAAATGTTCTTAACTGAAAAAAAAAAAAGAAAAAAACATCAATTTTATCTAGGGCTCATAGTCAGTGCAAGAGCCTGTGTAACCTCTGCATCCCTGTAGATCTGAGTTTGCATTCTGTGCTCATAGCTAGGAACATTCTAAGCTGCATTTCTCCAGTGGTAGAGTATTTTGGACCAGCCTTTCTTCAGAGAATGGAGCAGTCCCTACCATTGTTGATCCACACTGAGGGAAAGGTCCTATAGTGGCCAACACGTCTATTATGTTGTTCCTGATGTAGATGACCAGTGACAGGGGGACAGAGCTCTGTTAGAGGTCTCAGTCCATCAAGTCTGTGTAGAAGTCCCAGGATTCCTGGGTGGCTTGGTATTAACCAAGAATATACTGATTTCTTCCCCTTATACAACTTTTGTAGCCCTTAATTTTTCTGACAAAGCTAACCTTGGAGTGGCTGACATAAATGAAATAGGAAGTAGGTGAGGAGTGTATCTAGGTATAAGTAGAAATTTTTTAGTTCTTTTTTAGGTTTTTCTACTTGTTTGATGCATTTATAGGGTTGCTGCAAACTATTGTGTGCTGGCGCTCACATGAGGTGAATTCCAGCAATGAAGGTAAACTGACCAGTTCTTCCTCGCTCATTCAAGAGACAATGTGTAATAGAGACAAGAGACACCGGGGAGAATTGAGGCACTCTTATTTAATGGCAGAGGAACATGGGTTTAAATAGGAATTCAGAAAAAGAACATATTTCAAACATGTCAGAAATTACAGGTTTCTTAAAGGTCAGCTTGCCTATATGGTAGGGGCTAGTATGACAGGAATTGCTGAGAAATATAAAGGTCAAGACAATTATTCTCCATGATGCAAGCAACTTAATTATCCAAAGGTATTTGAGAGAAACATAGGGGTTAAACCAGTAGGGTGAGACAGAGAGAAGATGGATATCAAAGGCCATAGAGTTTGGAATTTCTCTTGTCTGGGGTCTGAGGTGTATGATGGAGTGGGTGATAAGGTTTGTTCTTCTCTGTGATAGAAGGTGAGGTGAACTTTGAGTAAATGAAACTTAAGGCAGGCAGCCATGTGACCTGCACTTAGTGGAGAGAGGCAGTGAGGTTTCTGTGGGCTTGAGAAACTGGAAGGGAAGAATTAAGTCTGAGAGACGGTTTCTACCCTTTGCTCATCTCAGTTGAGAGAGACTAACAAGGGGGTATCTTCTCAGACCTCCATCCAAGGATGGGGGGAGTTTTCCCTAAGCTCTATCAAGCTTATACATAGTCCCACAATTGTTTACTTTTGCTTAAGATATACATTTTCCCCCAATTTAAGGGTACATGTGCACATATACTTTGTCTCTTGGGGCCTGGTCCATATCTAGGTGCTTTGTTAGGAAGTGCATTAACATGAAATGAAATTAAGGAGTCCTATGAGCTAGAAATGGTCTCACAAGAGTACTGGAGCTAAAGGTTTGACATCACAGACCTGGCTTCTGTGGACATAGTCCAATGAAAATCATGGTGAGATGGCACTGGTTGCATTGATTAGTTTGAGGTCAGCTGATGCAGTATCAATTGGTATGGGTCTAGAGAAGCCTGTTAGAAAATGAACCCCACTGCAGAGGTTACAGGAATGGAAGAAAATTTGATTTTATAGAGAATGGGAAATCATCCTGCTGTTTCAGGGTTTAAGAAGGCAATACAAAGATACTGTTATAACCAAGATATATGGAAATTTGGTTGAGTTTGAAAATCCTATTGTTAAGATTTGCTGTAACATACAAGACCTCACAATGATTTATGTCATTTAATGTTATTTATTTATATAAATATCTCTTTTATTTATTTATCTATTCCCTTTTGTTGCCCATGTTTTTATTGTTGTAGTTATTATTATTGATGTCATTGATGTCATTGTGGTTGTGTAGGACAGAGAGAAATGCAGAGAGGAGGGGAAGGCTTCCTTTTTATAAATACAAAAATAAAAAAAATATGGAATATACCATGGAATAGTTAATACTATTAAGAATAATGAACTACCCTCTCTGATCCTCCTTGGATAGAGCTAGCATGTTTATATTATGTAAAATAAGTCTGAAAAACAAAGATGTGTATTGGATGATCACACTCATAAAAAGAAGTAGAGAAAGAAGAACAGAAAGGGAAATGCAAAGTAGAATTTTATTGAGTTGGGAGTATTGTACCAAAGTGAAAATCTCTGGGTGGAGGGTGAGGGTAGATTTTCAAATTCACAATTTTACAGCAGATTCCTTCCCTTCACGCTGCTGGTTTTTCAAATACTGACCAGTAGTAGTTCATGGACTTTGTAGCCTGTTGCCTTGGGGACTATACAATGCCAAATAGCCCCTCCATTTGGCAGGCCATTCCCTCCCACAAGCCAGTCCTACCCTTTGAGGCAGAAAATGCCCCACCGTTACTAGACCCTGCCCCCAGAGACAGGAATGCCCTCTTGCCCAACAGCCTTCTCTTGGCATCACACTGACTCTTGCCGCTCCCCTACTTATCCCTTCCTGTCTCGTTCCAGTTCTTTTCAAAATGCCTGCATGATATCATTCAGGTTTATGCCCAAAAGCTTTCTGCTCACCCCTACACTACTATTCCTCTTTCACAGATGGAGTCTTTTACAGACATTGACCCATCTTAATGTGATGACTAGATAGAAAGATAAGGAAAGATGTAGAGAAATTGTGAGGTGATGGTGGAGCCTGGCAGAGCTTAACCTATGAGATGAGTCCCTCCAGATAAGTCTCTCTCTCTACAGAGGGGTTGAGCACAGGGGGGACACATAAATCTCACAAGGTTGGCGGCCATGTAAGTCTTCCCTCCCCCACAAAAACATCCTACATATTCCCACCTGAGCATGGCATTCCTTAAAAAAAAGAAACATTTATTCCTGATCCTCTCTAAATTTCCTATACTGTGGCCATTAGATAAAAGGAAAGGAAGAGATGTTGGGAAATTGTGCAGATGCAGTCACATCTACCATGTTGTCCCCTCAGGATATTGTCAATTCCCACTAGAGTTGAAACTCTATTCCTGGAGTGCCTTGTTCCACCATGTTGTCCCCTCAGGGTATTGTCAATTCCTGTGAGAGTGGAAACACTACTCCTGGAGTGCCTTTCCCGACCAATCCTGTCCCAACTTCCACTTCTGGTTTTTATCCTATAAAGCCTGCTGCTGCTATGGGTCCGGTCTCTTTTTGCCACTTTTCACCTAGGCAACCAGACACAGAGAAGGGTTGCTGTGTGTAGCAGGAGGCGGCCATTTTGCTAGCTCGAGGTGGCCCAAACTGCAGCACTTTCACTCAACTCTGAGGTGCCCATGTGAATAAAGATTTGTGTTCCCTCTCTGCTCTGTTATCCTCTCTCTCCTCCATGGCTCCAGCCCAACACTCACATTCTGTGGTCATGAGTAGTAACATTCTATGCTTCCCCAATATAGACCCATCTTCCCCAGGTGTAGCATAGAGTATGTTGTCCATCCCCCCTTCAGAGAATGGAAAATTCTCCACCACTGTTGATCCATGTTGAAGGCAAGGTCCTATGGGGGCCCACAAAGGGGTTTATTTTGTTGTTTCTGATATAAATGACTGGTAACAATGGAGAGAAGGAATTATTCAAGATCTAGACTGATCATATCTATTTGAGAATCTCAGGACTCCCTGATTAGGGCCTCAGCTGATGGAATGGCCTGATATTCACCAAAGAGTCATCATTAAAGTATGCCCGTTTCTTGCCCTTATTCAGCTTTTGCAGTCCTTGCTTTGATAAGGCTAGCTTTGGAGTTAGTGAGGGAAGTGTAATAGGAAGTAGGTGAGGAGGGTATCTAAGTCTAAGTAGACATTTTCATTATGAACTTGATAATGACTCACTACAGACTATTGTGTATTTTTGCTTTCAGGTATATGTTTTGCCCCAATTTATGGATACATGTGAACATACGCTGTATCTTACAGGATCTGGTGTATATCTAGGTTTTGGGACTTTGTAAGGAAGTGAACCTCCTGGAATGGAATTAGAGAATACTATGAAAGGAAAGGTCTCACCCAAGTAATTCCATGCCTGACATCTCTGAACACAGTATGAACTGAAGCATGCTGAGGTGGTACTCATTGCATTGATTAGGTTAGGACTAGAGGATGCAATATCATTTAGCAAGACTTGAGAGAAGAATGCAGGAAACTGAGCCCCATCCCAGAGGTTCCAGGACTGGGGGTAATATAGACTCTATAGTGTAAGCAGGAGGTTCCTGCTGTCTTAGGGTCTAAGAAGACAATAGCTAGTTATTGCCATAATCACATTTTTTGTCAATTGGGTTAAATTTTAAAAATCCCTTTGTTAAGATTTGCTGTATCATGCACACCATCACCATATTTTATGTCCTTTGGCATTATTTGTCTATACCACCAGTTGCTTCTGTTCTCCCAGGACTAAGCTTTTAAGTG
Source organism: Erinaceus europaeus (assembly GCF_950295315.1). Taxonomy (NCBI): domain Eukaryota; kingdom Metazoa; phylum Chordata; class Mammalia; order Eulipotyphla; family Erinaceidae; genus Erinaceus; species Erinaceus europaeus. Next base: position 104,800,279 of record NC_080164.1, on the reverse strand, counting down.
AGTCAACATTATCATAGACTCAGCCTATGTATTAAAAAGTCACAGTCTGTGCTTTAAAAAAGTATGAGACATTCAAAAAAAATTTATACTCTCATATTACTTATATAGTGATTTATATGACTACAAATTAATAGGAGTGTATGTAAACACCATCTCACCACCAAAAGATTGTGCCCCATCCCACCCCCCCACCCCATGAAGCTGAACATTCACCCTCACCCTCAACCCAGGGTTTTTACTTTGGTGCCCTACTACAAATTTAGTCGGATCCTGCTTTGAGTTTCCCTTTCCATTATTCCTTTTCAACTTCTCTTCAACTAAGTTTTCCCAGCACCATTTATTTAAGAGACCCTCCTTCCTCAATTTAATAGTTTGGACCCTCTTATCAAAGATTAGATATCCATATGTGTGGGGGGTTTAGGTCTGGGCTTGCAATTCCATTCCACTGCTCTGTGTGCCTATTTTTGGCCCAGTACCAGGCTGTGTTGATGATGATGGCTTTATAATATAGTTTAAGGTCTGGGAGTGTGATGCCTCCATTTCTGTTTCTTTTCCTCAAGATGGATTTAGAAATTCTAGGTGTTCTCTGGTTCCAGATAAATGATTGTAGTTTTTGTTCTATTCTCTTAAAGAAGTTTAGTGGAACTTTGATGGGTATTGTGTTAAATTTGTATATGGATCTGGGAAGAATATTCATTTTGATGATGTTTATTTTTCCAATCCATGAGCATGGGATATCTTTCCATTTCTTGGTATCATTTTCTATTTCCTTGAATAGTGACTTGTTTTCATTATACAAGTCTTTCACTTCTTTGGGCAGCTTTATTCCTAGGTATTTTATTGATTTTACTGCAACAGTGAATGGGAGTTATTGATTTTGTAGCCTGATACATTGATTTTGTAGCCTGATACCGTGTTATATTGCCTTATAACTTCTAGTAGTTTTTTCTGGATTCTTTATGTTATTCTATGTGAAATATCATGTCATCTGCAAATAGTGAGAGCTTGACTTCTTCCCTTCCTATCTGTATTTCTTTGATTCTTTTCTCTTGCCTGATTGCTTTGGCAAGAACTTCCAATACTATGTTGAAGAGTAATGGTGATAGTGGACATCCGTGTCTAGTCCCCTATCTGAGGAGTCATGCTTTCAGCTTCTGTCCATTGAGTATGATGTTGTCTGTAGGTTTGCAATATATGGATTCCACTATCTTGAGGAATTTCCCATCTATTCCCATTTTTTGTAGAGTTTTGAGTATCAATGTGCCGGGGGCCAAGGTCTTAGCTAAGTCTCTCATATAGAAAGTTACAGAACATCCTGAAACAGCCAGTAAAAACATTTATAGGTAGAGCAGACATTCCAACCATTGGAACTGAGATTACCATCTAGCTGTTTGGAAAGTTGCTCACCCACCTCCCTCCCCCACTACCTTAGCAGAACCTCCTCATTGTTCGTGCTTATATTGCGGTTGCAAAATAAAATTTTTAGAGCTTGAGCAGACCTCCTGTTTTGCTCTCATTCTTTGTGTCTCTTGTCCTCTTCATTATCTCGCCCCCTACCCTAGGTCTCCATTGATAGACCCTGCAGGCCAGGGCACTTGGCGCCCAACATGGGGCCTTTTTGGGTCTGGGGTCTGAGAGAATGTCACTGCCCAATGGTTGACCACGGAGCACAGGACCGCCACTTCAGCCAAGAAGTGAGTGAAGGTCCACGTAGGATCGCCACTTCAGCCAAGATGTGAGTGAAGATCACATTCTGTGATCACCACAGAATCGCCCGTCTGTGACACTGATCTGTTTTAAGGTAAGAAAGAGCAATGCAATTATGGGACAAGCATTGAGTAAACATGATTTGTTTCTTAGGGACCTCAAAGAGTCCCTCAAGACATGAGGAACTTGGGTTAAGAAAAAGGATCTCAAGAAGTTTTTTTTTTTTATTTTGTGAGGTTCCCCTTAGAGGGGACTATTGATGAAAAAAGGTAGAAAAGAGTAGGAGATGCAATAAAAGAGTACTATGACTTTTTGGGACAGGAAAAAGTCCCTGTTACTATCTTTTATTATTTGAATCTTATAAATGAAGTAATTAGAGTCAGACCTTGACCCTGACAGATTACAGAACTTATTAATTAGGGAGAAGTCCTTCTTTCTAAAGATCTGCCAGCTAAAGATATGAGCTTACTTTCTATTCCTTCACAGGGAGCCATGGGAAGTGTCCATAAAAACTTCCCAATGAGCCCCCAGATTTAATTTCCTTGTGAAGATGTGTCAGTTAAATCTAATACAAAACATATAAAAAAAAAATCCCCTATTACTGAGGAGGCCTAGATTAATTCCAACCTTGATGCTGCCCCCTCCTTCAGCTCCCTCCCCTATTTCTCAACCTACCAATAACAACAAAGATTTATTGGCAAAGATAAATTTATTAAAAGAACAAATAAAATTAGAGACTGAACACCAGGAGTTAGTCACTCAGCTTAAAAGTCTTAAAACTAGCCAGCCAAAAAGATCCAGCTGTTTTCCTCTGACTGCCACCAGAGCTCTCAAAAAGTGTTAAACCAGTTCTGAGTAGCAAGCAAACCAATATCTGGCTAGCAAGCTATTTTTTAAAGAAAGAATGAAATCAATCAAACAAGACATTCTCTCTAACTTAAAAACTATTAATCAGAGAACCAGCAGACACTTTTGATAGAAATTTAATGATTTGTTTATTTAAAACTCTAATGTAGCCCAGAGAAGGAACTTCCAAAGATTTTTCTCCATGTGCGGCGGTAAACTAAGCCCACTTGTTCCGTCCATGCAGCCAATCACGGCACAGAGCAACTGTTCCACAGATTGGCAAAGACTTCAGTCAAGCATTCCCTAGCCACAAACGCCCCCTCTGGGGGGGGGAGGTGGAATGGCTGTGAGTTAGGAATCCGAAAACCAAAGTGGTTTTTCAAAGGGAAATATTTATTTTCACCAAGAATGTCTGTTTTAAGTCTATGTGCTAACCTTGTTTCCATTAATGTGTGTTAACCCCTAAGTAACTAAAGTTTGTTTTAAGTTTTAAATAAGATTTAGTTAAGCTAAATGTGGTTTTAAAGATCCCGACTCATAGAGTTGGCACACCTTTACTGGACTAAAATATGACAGTTTCGTCCTTCTGATAGCTAATATTAGCATTAATTCATTAGTTAAAAGATTTTCTGAGATCTCTAGGCATGGTAAGATGCCTCTACAGTCTCTCTCACTCTTGTGAGAATCCTAAATCTTACCAGCACCCCAATACCAACTGCCACTGTTTGTAACAAATTCCACGCTTAGAGTAGCTTTCTAATAACCCAGTCTGGGTAGAGCAGTGGCCTTGCCAGGAAAAAAGGGTTAAACATGGTATTCCTGGCCTGATAAAAAATTTTCATTGGCATATGTGATTCAACAAAATTATTTAGTGCAAAATGGTCATCTAAAATAAATGTTAACAGTAAAAATTTATTTTTAACATTTCAGCTATGAGGTTTATCTTAGCTTTTTAAGTTATCGATCCAAATCAAAGTGAAAGATCAATTAAGTTTTGTACCCACCCTTGTTCATAGCTGCCCTAAGGGTGTGATAGCTTTGTGATAAGCAAAGATCCTAACAAACAAAGTTTAACATTTTACTTAAAATTGTTTAAGTGACTCAAAAAAAAAAAAAAAAAAGAGTTTCCAACATAGTTCTTATGTGGTAACATAAAGGTAAAAATTCATTTGCTAAGACAGCCAAAGATTTAAAGTAAAAGTCTTAAGTACTTAACGTGACAATTCTTCTTCTCCAAATTGATATGCAAATTATCTATGTATTTAACTGAAAAAGTTCCAGCACATTTTGGAGGGCCCCCAAAATGTCCTGCAAACTGTTTTGTGGATATTGGTCCACAGCAAGTTTGGCATTTATCCTCTCTCCATTTTTTCCTGCCCTATCCAATAAAAACAAACAGAAAAAGAGGAATATAAAATGTCTGTAGCTCCTGAAAAGACAAGTGATATGAAATAATTGGTATCTGATCAAAGAACTAGCATGGGAAGCAGTTTTTTTTCATTGCAATACAACTTTTCTTATCATAGTGTCAACGTTTGACATTTTTTATTTTCCAAGGTTATAGTTGGAGTTCAGTGCTGCACAAGGAGTCCACCATAACTTGAGAGGGGATGGGAAGAAAGAGAGAAGGAGAGAGGGAGAGAGAGATTTGCATCTCTTCTTCATCATTAATGAAGCTTTCTCCCTGCAGGTGGGCCCTGTGGACTCAAATCTGGATCTTCCCATACTATATTGTATGAATTCTACCAGGAAAATCACCAGCAGCCCTTTGACCTTTTCTTATCTTTATATTGGTACATATTTTAGATTTCTAGCTAATTATGTGCTTATTTGTGTGTATATATTTTAGATGAAACAGATATGCAATAGTAAAGCAATCATTATGTACAAACTATTTACAAATCCCCATATATTCTTTTTTTTTCCTCCAGGGTTATCACTAGGGCTTAGTTCTGGCACTATGAATTCACTGTTCCTAGAGGCTATTATTTCCATTTTAATGCGTAGTACAGAGAAAAACTGAGAGAGGAGGGGGAGACAGAGAGGGAAAGTAAAAGATAGATGTCTGCAAACCTGCTTCACCACTTGTGAAGCTTCCCTCCTGCAGGTGGAGAGGAAGGGCTTAAACCCAAATGATCCTTGTACTGTGTGCTCTTAACCAGGTGCACCACTACCAAGCCCTGACTCCCATATATTTTTAATATCTTATTTATTTATTAATAAGAAATATAGGAGGAGAGAAAGAACCAGATATCATTCTGGTAGATGTGCTGCTGGGACTGAACCCAGGACCTCATGCTTGAGAGTCTAATGCTTTATCCACTGTACCACCTCCCAGACCACTCCCATATATTCTTATTATCCAAAATCATGAGTTAACTACAGGAAATAAAAACTGTATGTGTGTGTCTATTTAGAAACTGCTTGAAAGTTTAATATTTTACTTGAAGAATTGCACTGAGTACATTTGAATTCCTAATGATAAGAAGCAGATGGGATTGATTGCCAACTCAGTGTGAAACAGGAAGAAATTGCCTGCAGACATCCAAACCTAGCATGGAGCAACCAATTCTTGCCGAGCACCAGATACTGACAGGGTGAAAGCACTATGCTGGGAAAGCACAAGATAAAGTTTGTGCCAAAGAAGTAAAAGCAGTACAGTAATTACTTGACTATAGAAAAAGAAAACATCACTTTCTGGAGGGAGGATGTTTTAAATGAGCTGAAAAATTGAGACAGACATATTAGTCTCAGTAGGCTTGGATTTTAAAAGGTGCAAAATTTGTTTTGACTATCACTAAGATGCCCAAGAGTTAATCATGCTCTTGAGAGGTCTTTCATGCACAAAGTCAAGTTTTTGTTTGTTTGTTTGTTTGTTTGTTTGTTTCCACACACCCCAAGTAACCTTAAGAAAAGGAACATATCAGTCAAAAGGGAACCAGAATCAAATGTCCATAGTGAGAAGCCTTATTTAAATACCCAGTAATATAGCAAGTTGCCTGTATTGAACTCACTCTTTGTCTTACTTAATATCTCAGAAAGATAAGGGACAAACAGACCACTTTTGTGAAATAGTGTGAAGCAGAAGGGGCTGGGTGGCTAAGGGCACATAGTACTAAGCACAAAGACCCACACAGGATCCAGGTTTGAATACCCACTCCCCACCTATAGGGGAGATGCTCTACAAGTGATGAAGCAAGTATGCGGGTGTATCTATATTTCTCCCTCTCTATGTCTCCCTCATCTCTCAATTTCTCTCTATCCTATCCACTAAGATGGGAGACATGGCTGCCAGAGCTGTGGATTCATAGGGTCAACACTGAGCTACAGGGATAACCCTGGAGGCAAGATGAAAAGGAGAAGGAAGAGGAGAAAAGAAAGAAAAAAAAACAGAAAAAGGAAGAAGAAGGAAGAAGAAACAGCAAGGCTGCTTTGTCAGCTAAGGATGGCAAGAAGAATGGGCTTATCTCTTTGTTCTGTGACATTTTTCTCCCAGTCCAGGTGATTAGGGATGCAGCATGTGAGGAACCATTATTCAGTTAATGGGATGCTAAACTACAATTTGCTTTGCAATTGTCCAGTGTTGCTTTTCATTAAGAAGATAATGACTCAGAGGATACTTTAGGTGTTGCTACAAGCTGCTGTCTTTACTCTGTTTTTATTTTGCAAATGGGGTCACATTATATTACAAGACAGTAATCTCTCCTAAATACACCTATGTTGCCTGGTTTTATAACATAGAAACTGGGAAACATCATATTCCCTTTGCAACTGGCATGCAGTTGCAAATAGCAAAGTCAGTGAAGTTAGTCCAGCCAACCTTTTTGCAATGGTGCAAACTTTGCTTTAAAGCCCTTTTGTGCAGATTACACCATATTCATGGAAGGCAACACATCTGCAACACTCAAATTTTGTGGTATCATCTGCAATAGATGATACCACAAAATTTTTCTAGTTGCAGTTTCTTATGAAGCTTCCTTCCTTAAGCCTGGGCCCAGGGATTTGAACCTGAGTCTTCACACTTGGTAAAGTGTGCTATACCAGGGGTGACATGACCTGGCCCCCATAATGCATGCTTTAAGAAATGAAGTTTTAGTTAGAAATTTTCATTACTACATATAACAATAAAGGTTTAAAATGTGGAGATTTGAGCAAATTAAACTTTATAATGACAATGAAAAAAAATTAAGCAGATTAGCAGAACCCCTGGACTGGAGGACAGAAAATGTGTCAACATATGATTCAGTCTATATAAATCAATATATGAGATTCACCATATCAACAAATGTAAAAGCAAAAAAGCACATGATCATCTCAATGCATGTAGAGAAAGCCTTTGATAAGTTCCAACATCCTTTAATGATTGAAACATTGAAGAAAAAAAGGGAGGATAGATGGAAAATTCCTCAAACTAGTCTGAATCTATATGCAGTTAACTAACAATCAATATACTCAATGGTGAAAAACTGAAAGCATTTCCTCTCCAGTCAGGTAAAAGACAGGGATGCCCATTATCACCATTACTGTTCAACATAGTATTAGAAGTTCTTGCCATAATAATTAGGCAAGAGCAAAGAATTAAAGGGAATAAAAAGTTAAACTCTCCCTAGTTGCAGATAACAAGATTATAAGTAGAAAACTCCTCGACCTTATTGAACAATATAGTAATGTATCAGGCTTCAAAATGAATAGCATTCTTCTATTCAAACACCATATCAGAAGGAAAGATAAAGAAATCAATCCCCTCCACCATAGCAGCATAAGTAATAAGATATTTGAGAATAAAGATAACAAAGGAAGTGAAGGACTTATATACTGAAAAATTATGCATCACTCTTCAAGGAAATAGAAAGGGCCAGGCAGTGGTGCACCTGGTTTACCACACACATAACAATGCACAAGGACATGAGTTCAAGTACTTTGTCCCCACCTGCCTGGGGAAAGCTTCAAGAGTGGTAAAGCAAGACTATAGCTGTCTCTCTGTTTCTTTCCATCTCTATCTCCTCCTCCCCTCTCAATTTTCTCTTTATTTATTCAATAATAAAAATAAAGATTTTTTAAAAAGAATAAAAATCTTTAAAAAAGAAATATACAATGAAATGCAAAGGCATCTCATTTGAATGACCAGAAGGATTAACACCATCAAAATTATCATCCTGCCCAAAGATAGATTTAATGTTATCACCATTAAGGTGCCAACAAACTTCATTAAAGGAATACAAAAAAAAAAAGTGCCAAAATTGTCTGGAACCAAAAAATCCCCAGGATTGCCAAAGTAATCTTAAGAAAGAAGAACAGGACCAAAGACTACCTGACCTCAAACTATACTGCAAAGTTACTATAATCAAAACTGCCTGTTACTGGAATCAAAATAGACACACAGATCAGTGGAAGAACACTGAAGATCCAGAAATAAACTTCAACATCTAAGGCCAAATTTTTTTTCACAAATATTTTTTCTAAGCCCCAAACCATTAAATGATGAAAGAACAGTCTCTTCAACAAGTAGCTCTGGGAAAATTGGATTAAAACATGCAAGCAGATGAAATTGAACCATCACTTATTACCATCATAAAAATCAGTTCCAGGTGGATCAAGGACATGGAAATTAGGCCAAGAACTATCAAATACATAGAAGAAAACATTGGCAGGACACTTCATGACTCATACTTCAAAAAATCTTTAAAAGATTCAAATCTGACAGCACAGAAAATAGACCCAAATATAGATTTAATGTTCTCACCATTAAGGTGCCAACAAACTTCATTAAAGGAATAGAAAAAAAGTTCCAAAATTATCTGGAACCAAAAAATCCCCAGGATTGCCAAAGTATATCAAACTGAAAAGCTTCTTCATATCAAAGGGCACCGCCACCCAAGCAGAAAGACACTCTAAACTGTATGGCATGGGAGAAGAATTTTACACAACACACATCAGACACAGGACTAATAACTAAAATACATAGAGCTAAGTAAACTAAACACCAAAAAAAAAAAAAAAAAAAGAGGCCAGGACATGGACAGAAATTTCACTGAGGAAGATATCCAGAGGGCAAATAGATGAGTGAAAACAACAATAAGATACTACTTTAAACCTGTGAAAATGTCATTTATCAGAAAGGAAAGAAATGACAAATATTGGAGGATGTGGGGATAAAAAGGACAGATTTTCACTGCTGGTAACAGTGCAAAATGGCCAATAATTGTAGAAAGCAATTTGGAGACTTATTAGGACATTAGGAATTGACCAGCAAATTCTCTTCTGGAGATTTACCCAAAGGAAACAGAAACATCTATCAGAAGATTATATATATAGTATCAGCACAATTTGTCATTTCCAGAACCTGGAAGCAACTCGGGTTGCTTCAGATGAGTGAAAAAAGAAAGAAAAAAAGAAAACTGTGGTATACATACATAATGGACTACTAGTACTCAGCTGCTAAAAATGAACAAAACATGTAGATCTTTTTATTTCTGGTACCACAAGTATCAGAGTGTTGCTCTTCCTCCTTACCTATATTTCATGAAATAAATACAACATTAATTAGAAAGAAAGAAAAGAGAAAGACTGGGAAGAAAAGAGAAAAAGTGTCAGTCTATTTCATAGGAATGTCACTAATGTAGATTTGGTTTTAAGATCATTTAAAAACTTATTTATTTTGGAGGTAGGTACCTATCTTGGACACATTTCACATATTTGAGTTATAAAATATGTATAAAATACTGAAGTTTGACCCAGTCTTGGACGGAAATCAGCAAAATGTAATTTCACTGGAGTAGGTGGGCCAAGTAGGAAAATGCTGTATTTTTTATTTCTATTTAATATGCTGAGATAGATATGGGAAAGCAGAAATTAAAGAGGGGGAGAAAATATAATAAATATTTAACTGAAGGAGTACAGTGGATATCTAATCTAGTATTGCAGTTGTGGTGGTCTAAGCAAGGGCGACAATTCTAGACCAAAGTCAAATTATAAAAGTCTTTTATTTCCCGTCTGTCTCACAGCTTAGGAGTTTTCAAAAGAGCAGCACCAGCCCTTGTTACACAGCTGGTTATATAGGCAAAAATCACAACTTTTGCAAGCAAGCAGGGTACAGAAACTAATATAGGCATTTATTTATAGAACTCCAATTAATTTTAGAACTACCCTTTTTGACCCTCCATACCTTATTTTTAGAAAATTCCATACCCACTACTCCTTCTTTCTTAAGAGCATTTCATAAATGTACTAGAACTCTAGTGGGGCAAGAACTTTCCTGGAACTGACTGATACTGACAGGGCCACTGGGGACCAAGATTGTTGGGAACATGTGTGAGCCTGAGAGAGCTTAGGGAGAACCACCCCCATCTTTGGATGGAGGTCTGAGAAGATAACCTCTTGGTAAGTCTCTCTCAACCGAGATGAGCATAAGGGGGGAAACTCAGGCTTGGTTCTTTCTTTCTTGACTCTCAGGCCCACAGATACCCCAGTACTTCCCTCCATTAACTACAGGCCACATGGCCACAGACTCACTCATTCAAAGTTACCTTCTGATCACAGAAGAACACACCTTATCACACACTTCATCACACACCTCAGACCCCAGACAAGAGAAATGCCAAACTATATGGCCTTTTGATATCCATCTTCTCTCTGTCTCACCCTACGGGTTTAACCCCTATGCTTCTCTCAAATACCTTTGGATAATTAAGTTGCTTATGTTATGGAAAATAACTGTCTTGTATCTCATCAATTCCTGTCATACCAACCCCCTACCTTAGAGGCATGCTGACTGTTAAGAAACCTGTAATTTCTGTCATATTGCAACAATAATTACTTCCATTGCTTTTCTATTTAACTCATGTCAATTTTGCTAATAAACGGACTCTAGGATTCTGGGACTCTAAGGACTCAGATTCTAGATTCACGCTAAGAGTCCCCTGGTGTCTTTTACTTCGTGTCACCCCTGTCATGAGCGAGAAAGAACCAGCCCATTACCTTTCCCCTGGAGGACACCCTGCCGGAGAAGGAGAGAGACACCCCGAAACAAGATGGTTCTCCTTATGTCAAGCCCTTACATTGCTGGTTTATGTCCTACAGACAAGTCATCTAATAACCTACTAGTTAAAATCCATTTTGAGAAGAAAAATTATCGCTGGTGTAAAAGCAATTCCATTTTATAAGAAATTCAAAATAGACATAAAATCTAGGAAATACATTGTCAATAGCCAAATTTGATCTTAGTTTATTTGAATGAATACTGTCAACTAGGAATGCTAGTCTCTTCGTAGCACTCAATTCTATCTTTCAGCAGACATCTCTCTGAACAGAAACATGTGGACACAGAGGAAGCCCTGCCTCCAAAGAGAACTTTCTTTTACTGCACCTTAACTTCCCAGGGATACTCTTCAATAGTGCACACTTTTTAAAATAATTTCACATATAATTTCTCCATAAATAACTTGTTAACCCATATTCTTGTCAATGATTTGGCAGCTTATCAAAGAGTATTTTTAATCTATAAACATATTATATCTATTGCCAAAATACATTTTTATTAGTCTGTGCTATTTTCTTCCACAGCATCCTATAATTTTAAATAATCTCATAATTATTTAATCAATGTATTTCTTTTCATTAGAGTTACAGTTTTCTCTGAAGAACTTAATTATCTACTGAGTTCTGTCTTAAAAAAGAAAGTACCTAGATAAATATTATGTAATTTGGATTTTTTTTTAATTTTTAAAATTTATTTTTAAAAGGAGACTTAACAAAACCGTAGGATAAGAGGGGTACAACTCCACACAATTCCCACTACCAGATCTCCATATGTCATCCCCTCCCCCGATAGCTTATAGGAATTCTTTATCCCTCTGGGAGTATGGACCCAAGATCATTGTGGGATGCAGAAGGTAGAAGGTCTGGCTTCTGTAATTGCTTCCCCGCTGAACATAGGTGTTGACTGATTGATTCATACTCCCAGCCTGCCTCTCTCTTTCCCTAGTAGGTTGGGGCTCTGGGGAAGCAGAGCTCCAGGACATATTTATATTGTATTTTAGACAACGAATTTGCCCATGCTTTGAGTCTGCTAAATTAACCTTTGTTAAATAGAACACAGAGAGTAGATAATCATCAAAATTCAATAATAGACTTCAAGAGAGTCTGAATTACTCCTAAGACTTGAAGTAAATCGTGCATTTAAGAGAGGCCATGAAGGAAGGTCAAAACAGAACACAAACACACAGAGCAACCACATTTAAGTCACCATTTTTAGTACTGCATGAGTAAGGCTGGATTGGCCAGTACAAATCAAAAGAGCTATGTTTCCCTAGGACAAGAGAGTCTTATTTACAGGGCATGGGGATGAGGAGGTGTCCTTGGAGGCAGGTAATCTTGATCAAAAAACCGTTAGACAAGTAAGTCAGTTGCACAAGGAACTTTTGTTGGTAGCCTGCCAGCCATTAACTGGACATGAATTCTATGAGGGGATCGTGTCATGTAGAAGTCCCAGGGAGGGAAAAGAAAAAAAAATGAAAAAATGAAATGTGGACTAGGCATGCTGTATTGCATCAAAGAAATAGACTCTGGGGAAGGAGGAGGAGGGTGAGGGTAAGAGGGTAAGAGTTTTGGGGTCCCGGTGCATAATCAGATTATATTCATGTGTAAAGACTGCACTGTAAAGAATTAACTCCCTCACCAGTAGTTTCATTTGCTCTATTTCTACCTTTAGGTCCCTATTTACTGAACAATTTGCTTTGTATCTTATTACCTTTCACCCACCAAGTTGCAGAGAGTATCATGATGTCATCTTGACCGTTTCAGGCAGACAATTCACCAATGTGTCCTGAATCTCACTTCCCAAGAGCCCTACCCCACTAAGGAAAGATAGAAACAAGCTGGGGGTGTGGATTGACCTGCCAACCTCAATTCTCAGCATAGAAGTAATTAAAGAAGCCAGACCTTTCACCTGCTGTATCCTGTAAGGAATTGTGGCCATACTCCCAGAAGGATAAAGAGTAGGGAAGCTTCCAATGGAAGGGATGGGACACGGATCTGTCATGGAAGAAACTGTGTGGAACTGTAGCCCTGTTTTCTTAAAATCTTGTTAATCAGTATTAAATCACTAATGAAAAATATTAAAGTAAATGAATGAATAATAAAGGTCCATTTTGGCTATATGGCAAAAGAAATCAGGTTCTTACAATTTGAATAGAGATTCAGTTAGGCATAACTGCAGTTGGACATACCAAAATAGAAAAAGAAATAAATAAGAATTAAAGAAAGAATCTGAATCAAAGAAATGATCTTTGTCAAGGGATCTAGTAAAGAATACATAAAGTTCATGAGACATTGAGCTGTTGTTCAATGATACTTAAACATCTCTTTCTGAAAGAAAAGAGTAAGAAAGAAAATTACTAGGAAAGTCAGTTTCAATTTACATCTACTCATAAGTTATGTTAACATATTAAATCACTTTCTCTGGCAGTGACACACATTCCAGCTCCATGAGAACTCATCTGTAGTGATCAATTAATAGGAAGATCTGACTTTTTGCTATATATTTTCTTAGTCACTTTAAATACTTTAAAACTGTACAACCTAGACACTGTAATTCTTATTAGACTCCCATTTTAATTTCATGAAATAGGGTACAGCATATCATTAATATAAAATATTGCATTATGAAGTGATCAAATATCGAAAAACTGTATCCAGCTTCCTACCTAGTGTGAATTATGTCTGTAAAGTGATATTGTGGTATTTAGAATAAAGCAAACAGGCAGATTTCAGGCTCAGGGGAAAAAATAGTATAGTCACAGGACCTTTGGAATATAACCAATATAGGCATACTAGCTAACTACAAAAAGGAGAACCCCCCCCAACTCTTCATCTGCATTCTGGCCTTTAGGTTCATGATTAGTCAGCAACTTATTTGTATTTATATGTTAACTCTCTTTCAGTCACTAGGATCCAGATGCCAGCATGATGCCCACCAGACTCCCCTGGACAGACAACTCCACCAATGTGTCCTGGAGCCCTGCTTCCCCAGGTCCCCACCCCCCTCTATGGGAAGAGAGAGGCAGGCTAGGACTATGGATTGACCTGTCAACGCCCATGTTCAGTGGGGAAGCAATTACAGAAGCCAGACCTTCCACCTTCTGCATCCCATAGTGACCCTGGTTCCATATTCCAAGAAGGTTAAACAATAGGAAAGCTACCAGGGGAAGAGATGGGATACGGAGTTCTAATCTTGGGAACTGTGTGGAGTTGTACCACTCTTATCCCATGGTTTTGTCACTGTTTCCATTTTTTAGATATTTATTTATTTTCCCTTTTGTTCTTCTTGTTGTTTTATTGTTGTAGTTATTATTGTTGTTATTGATGTCTTTATAGTTGGAGAGGACAGAGAGAAATGGAGAAAGGAGGGGAAGACAGAGAAGGGGAGACAAAGATAAGACACCTGCAGACCTGCTTCACCACTTATGAAGCGACTCCCCTGCAGGTGGGGAGCCAGGGCTCCAATCTGAGGCTCCAACCGGGATTCTTATGCCGGTGTTTGCGCTTTTCTCCACGTGCTCTTAACCCTCTGTGCTACCACCTGACTCCCAGTGTTTCCTTTTATAAATAAAAAATAAAATAAAATAAGCAAAACAAAAACAAATCTAAATACTATAGAAAAAGTAGTAAGTTAGTTAACATGAGCAATTTTGAACAATAAAGTAAAAGTAGAATGGTAAATTATGTTTTGTGATTGAAATAAAATCAAGGAAGACTAGAAGTTCATTTGGCAACATGACAAAGTACTAGTTATTCATTTTTGATAAGTTAGAGAGAGTGAAGGGAGAGAGAACGAGAGACAATTGGAAACCAGTTTCATCATTTGTGAGGCTTCTCCTCCGCAGGTGGAGATGGGGACCCTGAACCCATAACTTTGTACACTCAACCAGGTGCACCATTGCCCAACCCTCAAAATGGATGCCTTAAATGTTAATATATCCAAAAATACATGTAAAATCATGATTTGAATCTAAATCATATTCTCTAGATTTTTGGAGGGTACTTTATTCAAAAGGACCAGTCAGACAGCAAATGTATGTCATGGGTAACCTTAAATTTTATTTAAAATACAAATTAATAATTCAGATAGTGACTATACAAATTAGTGGTGATATAATAACTGGATATTATTTTAAAAGGTAACATAAAAGACAAAAATATGCTGTTATATTCCTTGTTAATATGTCCTTATATTAAAGAAATTGATCATAGAAATAAGATTAAAGATATATTGACACCATGATGAGTAACATATTCTACTATGTATTGAGGTTCTTGGAAAATGAAGTTCACAATGAGATCCTTGACATATTCAAGGTACAAAGTTTAAATTTATTTTCTTTTTAAAGATTTGTTTATTTTTGGATAGACATCGAAGTTTAGTGGCCAGGTGGTGGAGCACCTGGTTGAGTGCACATGCTACAATGCACAAGGACCTGGTCATTGGTCCCTACCTGCAGGGGGGAAAGCTTCATGAGTGGTGAAGCAGTGCTGCAGGTGTCTCTCAGTCTCTCTTCCTCTCTATCCTCCCTTCCCTTTTGTTTTCTGGCTGTCTCGATCTAACAAATAAATAAAGATAATAAAAAGAGAGCGAGAAGTTTATAGGGAAATGCAAGTAGTAAAGAATAAGAGGAGAGAGAGAGAACTGCAGCCCTGCTTCATCATTTGTGAAGATTCCTCCCTGCAAATGGGAAGCAGGGGCTTGAATCTGAGTCCTTGACATGATAACATGTCACATGTTGTTTCAGGGACACAGCCTGTCCCTGAAAAAACAAAGTGTAATTGCTTGAAGTTAATCATTGCATACCAGTTATAGTTTTCAATTTTATAATTATATAAAATGTTGTAATCACATATTTTACTCATGCTCAGTTAGAACTGAGCATTAGAGTTAGCACACCAGTTAGAACTCTTCTGACTGGAGAAACAATTCGAAGAACTTAATACACGATACTTCTACTTTAGAAAAGACCCTCCTTAGCCTTAGTGGTAAAGTAGATTTGGAAGTCAGAGAATTATGCATGTTTTAGTAGAAAGGAGAATGACAACATTGAAGCAGGGTATGGTGGAGTTGCTTGAAAGCCAGAGATAGATGCCTTGGCAAAAGGCAATAGTCATCATTTAGTTGTGCAGGAGAATCTACTACAACAGTATCAAAGCCAGCAGAGCAACCAGGAAGGAAGCATGCCTATCTCCTCACTTCCCTATCAATTTCTCTCTGTCTCTCACCACATAAATAAATAAATAAATAAATAAATAAATAAATAAATAAATTAGAGAGAGAAGACATTAGTGGAATTCTGGAGATTAGTCAGACAACACTAGACTCTGTCAAATAGGGACTCAATTATGTTGAAATCTTGATACCAGCATTGATGGGTATTTATACCTATTTGCTTTCTCTCATGCTTCTGAAGGTGAGTGAAGGAAAAGCCTTCTTATGTTAACAGGAGCACAGCATCTGTTCCACTCTGACTTAGGGAAGCCATGTAGCCTAAGATTTGATGCTCTATCTCTAGAATAACTATCATTTCAGACAAATTGTAATATTCAAAGAAGATTGCTAAGTAAACAACTGCATTTTGGACAACTTCTTATAACAGATCATGCATATTAAATAATGAGCCAGATACATACATACTACACCAGCTTCAATCAGAAAATGTTCCTTTTTTCTACTTTGTTCCCTTTCATTTTCGTTTCTTATATGAGCTTTGTAAATGCAGAGCATAACTATCCATCAATCTCTACACAATACCTGCCCCATAGATTAAGACTATTATTCAATTTCCTTCATGATTCTCAAGTCCACTTACTCTTCTCTTCTGTAGCCTAAATAATTCATAACTCATTTTTAGTTTAGTCTTATCTTAGTCTCTTATTTGTGAGGGAAAATGCAGAAGTTACGGGGGGGGGGTTGTACCCAACACAATTTATTTATTCTAAAAAATAATAATGAGAAAAATGACAATGCTGTATATAGATATCATTACTACATCCATATAAAAGCTGATATACATTGTCCAAGAAATTGCTGACTTCTGAATAATTTTATCACTTGATTTTTTTTTGTGAGAAAGAAAGGGAATGCTCAGTGGGGAGAGAATAAATGCTCTACGCTTAGTTTATATCCTTTAACTACATATGCCATATTTTCACAGTCCTTTTAACTAAAATCTTAGGTTCTTATTTAATACCTGCTAATGGGTTCACTCTATAAATAACAAATGCTCTGGAGTATTCAATGCAGAAGTATATTTTTCTCTCAAGACTACAGGGAAAAAAACCCAAAATCTTGAATGCCATTTATATAAGTTGAATATAAAGAATGCAAATTGGGCTTTGGGAACTAGCAGTGGGTTAGGCACACGTGGCATGAAGTGCAAGGACCAGCTTAAGGGTCCTGGTTCAAGCCTCGACTCCCCACTTGCAGGGGAGTCACTTCACAGGCAGTGAAGCAGGTCTGCAGGTGTCTAGATCTTTCTCTCCCCCCTCATCTTCCCCTTCTCTTTCCATTTTTCTCTGTCCTATCCAACAATAAAGAAATCAGTAACAACAATAATAACTACAACGACAATCTTCTTCTAGCATTTGCCCTTCTTCCGTAGCCAGTCAACAGCGTCAGGTTGAGCCTGATGTAAAGTTTCGAGACCTCCTTTGAATCTGGAGAGGTGGCAGTCGTTGACTATGTGGGTCATAGTCTTTCTGGAGCCTTAGGGGCAGTTCGGGTCATCTCTGGCTCCCCAGCGATGGAACATAGCGGCGCACCGGCCATGGCCTGTTCGATAGATAGCAATTGAGGAGGGCCCAATCATAACGTGCTAGGTCAAAGCCGGGTTGACGCTTGCAGGGGTCTGTGATGAGGTGTTTGTTCTTTACCTCAGCTGACTGCCAACTCTGTTTCCAAGAGTCTGGAACAGAGAAGTTCAGTGTAGGCGTAGGGGACCAGATTGGATGACGAGACGTCAAGTGTTGGACAGGGTGGGCGAAGATATCCACGTATATTGGCAGGTCCGGTCGAGCGTAGACGTGGGAAATGAACTTAGATGATGCCGCATCCCGAAGAATATCTGGCGGGGCGATGTTGCTAAGAACTGGCAGCCATGGAACCGGGTGGAACGGATGGTTCCAGAAATTATCCTCATGGAGGAATATAATTTGGAATCGACCAAGTGGACATGGGGGCTACGGAACCATACTGGGGCACAGTATTCTGCAGTGGAATAGCATAATGCCAGAGATGATGATCGTAGTGTGGAAGTGCTCGTGCCCCATGAGGAGCTAGCCAGTCTTGCAATGATGTTATTCCTCGCGCCCACCTTTGCTGCAGTTTTTATGAGATGTTCGTGAAATGACAGAGTGCGATCGAGAGTAGCACCAAGATAGACTGGCTGGGCTTCATGCCGGATTCTCGTATCGCCAAGCTGCACATTAAGCTCACGTGAGGCCGAGGCATGGTGTAGATGGAAAACAAATGATACCGTTTTTTCAGTGCTAGGGATTAGTCGCCATTTTTTACAGTAATCAGATATCAGAGACATGTCTTTCGTGAGTGTTTCCTCAAGGATGTCGAACAACGACAATAAAAGGGGCAACAAAAGGGGGGGAAAGCAAAATTTAAAAAAGAATAAAAAGTATTTATCAGTCTTACATTCATTCAAAGGAGTGAAACAAAGTTTTCAACTGTGAACAACAACAAAAACAAATTGCTGGTTCCAGATGCTACCATGATGCCAACTGGGCTTCCCTGGACATATGACCCCACCAATGTGTCCTGGAGCTCTGCTTCCTCAGAGCCCTCCCCAACTAGGGAAGGAGAGAGACAGGCTGGGAGTATTGATTGACCTGCCAATGCTCATGTTCAGCAGGGAAGCAATTACAGAAGCCAGAGTTTCTACCTTCTGCCACCCCGTGACGACATTGGTCCATACTCTCAGAAGGTTAAAAACTAGGAAAGCTATCAGGGGAGAGGATAGGATATGGAGTTCTGGTAGTGGGAATTATATCCCCTTTATCGTATGGTCTTGTCAATGTTTCCATTTTATAAATAAATTAATTTAATTAAAAGACTTGCTGTATTTCTTCCAGCATTCAATTTCGGTGGAATAAACCAGAAGGGTATCCTGAGCTGGTTTATATAACAAATCACTATGTCCAAAAAATGTTTATTTTTCTAGAAGGCTGATAAAATAGAGTAGATGTCATCAAATTTGTTCCACTGTCTGTACAGAAGATGGACTAGTCACAGTAGTGTAAATTGTTTTCAGGCTGGAGGTATGGATTAACCTGCCAATGCCCATGGGTCCATCAGAAAAGCAATTACAGAAGCCAGAACACCCAGCTTCTGTACCCCAAAGTAATTTTGGTACTTCTCCCAGAGTGGGAGAAATGATAGGGTGAAGATGACTGGAGGGCTCTGAACTTCAACTCTATCAAGACCCAGAGAAAGGAGAAAAGGGGAGGGACACTTGGATGTAGTAATGAGTATTGGTGTGACTTTTAAATGAATAGAAGATGGGGCCATGGAAAAAAAAAAAAGAATAGAGACATTTGTAGAGGTAATATCAGCAACCTTGGAAGAGCTGCTGTAGCTTTTAGTGGAGAGAAAGGGGATACAGAACTCTGGTGGTGGGAAAGGTACAGAATTATACCCAGTATCTTTTTTTTAAAATATTTTATTTATTTATTAATGAGAAACATAGGAGGAGAGAGAAAGAGCCACACATCACTCTGGTACATGTTCTGCCAGGGATTGAACTCAGGACCTCATGTTTGAGAGTCCAATGCTTTATCCACTGCACCACCTCCCAGACCACTATACCCATTATCATATAATTTTGTAAATCTATGTTAAAGTCACCAATAAATTATGTATATTAACCTGTTTTCATGAAAAGTGGCACTGTTATACTAGAACTTCACCAGAAGAATCTCTCAATAACCAGATAGATGGCTCAGTGGATATAGTGTGTGAGACTTGCAAGCATGAGATTTTGAAGTTTATCCCAAAAATTATTGTCAGACTAGTGCTCTGTTCTTTCTCTCTCTCTGGTAAATAAGTAAAGAAACATTAAAGAAACATACAAAAATTTCTCAAATACCTAAGTTGTAGGACTATACCATTTGTAAATGATTTTGTTTGAATCAAGTATAATGGACTTAAGGATCTCACATATCTTCCAAACATATGAATTTTTGGTCTTAAAACTTAAGTTAACTAATTTATTAATTGATTAATTGTTGCCACAAGGTAATTGCTAAAGTTGGCTTCATACACAATGACTCCACCACTATTGGTGGTGATTTTTTTCTATTTTTCTTTTGATTGTGGATAAGACAGAGTGAACAAAAAGAGAAGCAGAGAGACAGAGAGAAGAGACACCTGAAACACTTTTCCACCAATAATGAAACCCCACACCTCCTCAAGTGGGGATCCAGGGCTTGAACCTGGGCTCTCATACATGGTAGCATGTAAATTCTGTGAGGTGAAACAACACCTGATCTCTGATCTTAAAACTTTTAAGAAATGTACCAGGCAGATTGTTGTCATTATTATGAAGTACATAAAACAGAAACTAGTCGTTGACTTCCTTCTTAGGCATACTCTGCAAATTCAAACAGGATGGATGCATCTTCATTTTCATTATGTATGTCTTAATCTAAGGTCATACTTCTGAAGGAGGGCTTCACATGTTGCAATATTATCATTAATGAGACACTGAGTAGATAACTGGTTTTCTTCCCCAGGGAATGCATTCACTCTGGTTAATCAACTGGCAAACAAGATACCTGGAGTTATCTTACCACCACCATGCTGCTCCATCAATAATGTACAGACCATCATTAAGAAGGCATTTCTCCTTTCTGAGCTGAATTCTGAGAGATTTAGCATGTGTGAAAAACAGAAAAGATAGTTTGAAGAATGAAGTTGCCTGTATACTACACTCTTTTACAGACGTGCCATTGAGCCTGGCACAAAGCAGTGCATATAAAAATATATAGGCTATGCCCACCAAGTTCATTTCATTATGGTCACACCAGGAGAGCATTAGAATTATGCTTCAGGGTGTACACTGGTGGCTAGCTATAGTCAAAAAGACATTTGCTTTCTGTAAAAGTCACTCCAGTAGGTTCATTGCTTTGCAGGACTTTTTTTTTCACTTACAAATATATCTTCAGTCATACTAAAATTCTTTCTTGCCTTATCCTTCTTTTAAATTAAAGCTGAAATTATCAACCAATATTATTTTTAATTAATTCCAGTCTGAGACTTCTCTCTCATTTTTTTGGATGTTATTACTGCTGCTAATTTTATTTGAATTTTTTGTTTGTTTATTTACTAGAGCACTGCTTATATGGTGGAGCAAGGAATTGAATCCGGGACTTTAGAAGCACAGGCAGGAAAGTCTTTTTTACATCACCACTATGCTATACCCCTGCCTTTTGGTCTTCCCAAAAGGCAGGGGTAGGCTGGTGAAATAGCTCAATTGGATAGTGTAGTACTTTGCCATGTGAGTGAATCAGATTTGAGTCCAGCTCTAGCCTCCACTGCATTAAGACCTATCTCTCTCTCTCTCTTTCTCTCTCAAAAAAAAAAAAATGAGAATGTGGTGATGAAGGAGGGGGAGGAACAAAAAAGAGAGAGAGAGATGAATGAATGCATGGGGAATATTCAAAAGGTGTGCATTGACACATATAGTGCCTTTCTAAAGGACATTATTATTGTGTATTAATAAGAAAGAGGGATAATGTGGAGCTGCACTGGAAGATGTGGTGTTGGGGACTGAAGGACTTCAAGCTTTCTAGTCCTAGGCTCTTCTAGTCTGCCACCTCCAGACTATGATCCATATAATATTTCCAGAGGCATACCGAAATATACCCATGGTGACTCATAATTCCTCTTTGAAATTGCCACCTAATATACCATATTTTTCTTTTTAAACAGCTTTAGGGGTGAGGGCATAGCACTTTAGTGGTGAGTGATTTATGAACCCTTATGACCACAAACTAGTTCAATCTCTCTCTCTCTCTCTCTCTCTCTCTCTCTCTCTCTCTCACACACACACACACACACACACACACACACACACACACACACTCATTTTCTTGGCTGCTCTCACTTATGGAAGAGTCAGATCTGATGCTCCCTGACACCCTTCCTCCCTGCACCAGCACTGCAAAGTTCACAAAATTTATTTCAGTGAAGATGTCTGTGCAGGCAGGTTTAGGTGACACTGGGTACCTGAGTTTGCTCACAATTCCGTCAGCCTGCCAGTCTACAAAGATGGGCCTGCACCTGCCTAGTGATGGCACTATGGAGCACGACATCTGCCAAGTAGTGATGGTTACACCTCACTGCCGCTGTGCTGCTTGCCACCCAGCTCTGCTGCCACCCTGAGCTCTGCCAGCTGTCAGCATGTCCCATTGCCAGCTCCTCCACTGCCATCACTGCTCCATAGTGCCATCACTAGGCAGGTGCAGGCCCATCTCTGCAGACTGGCAGGCTGACAGAATTGTGAGCAAACTCAGGTATCCAGTGTCACATAAACCTGCCTGCTCAGACATCTTCACTGAAATAAATTTTGTGAACTTTGCAGTGGGTGGGTGCTGAAGGAGCTGGGGTTGTTCTTTGTTGACAGATAAGATTGGACAAGGCACAGTGAGCCCTCCAGAAGGCCTTTTCATAGCTGTTTTAATTGAATGTGTCACTGACAAGGGACAATCATTTGGACTATGGGATCTATTCTAGATGAAACAATTGTTTTAAAGTAATTGGTCTGACAAGAAGATTGGCAGCCATTGAGGCTAAGATGCATATCTTTGTATGAGAAAAGACAGAAAACATGCTCCCTGGAATTGCCAAAACTTGGCATTTAAGCTTTCTTTTTTCTTTTTCTGAAGCTACTTCTTTTAAGTCCTCTGATGTGACTAACTATTGAGTCATTTGAAGAACACCAATTAGCTTGCCATGATTTGCTTTTCTTGGGGAATATAAGAAGTACATCCTCCATTTGTCTAGATTGTCCAGCTGCAACAATTTTCAGTGAATTTAGTATAATGGGTCTGAACTTGCTGGCAGATCTGTTAGCAACTCCTAGTACAAGGACTGCAATTATGCAAGCAGGTCAATTGCTTCAGCTAGTTAGCATGGATTGAACCAAATTTCCCCAATTTGTAAGTGGTTTCCCAGAAGAGCAGCTGACTCTGTAAGAGCCAAAAGTATCTAAGCAAGTATTGTTAGCCTGCAATACACCTCTTCTACATAGATTATACAGAACATTTGATGTGCTGGTGCTCCCACTCCTTCCATACATTCTCGACACTATTTTGCCTAGTCTGAGAAAGCTAATACTACATTGTATAGTAATGGCAAATTTTTACTGGAGCCTCTGTAGGAAGAGGCTGTAGGGAAACAAGTTCATACAAGGGAAACTATTTGGGAAGGTGATCCAAGTGACCAGAAAGAGCTGTGATAGCATGGCTACTGTCCTAAGGTTGATGAATGATAGTTTCTTTGCTTGCTAATAAATTGAATGAAAAGAGGACAGAAAAAATGTATCAGGGATGATAACATTCGATCCAAAGTGATGAGTGACAAGTGATGCAGGGGGAATGAAGACTACCAACTGAAAAAGTTCTTGTGAAAGGAAACGATTCAGTTTAAAACTGATCAATGACAAACTTCAATAAGCATCGCAGATTGGAAAGACCTATATGACCACATTATTGTTATTAGTGAAGAGTCATCAAGTCAGGAAAATCTTACTCCCTTGCCTACTTTACTTTCTATATACACTGCTAAGTTGTGTCCAGGTTCTTAGTTTCTGCATGGACTTTATGTAATGGCCACCTATTAGAGTTTCCCAACCCTACCCAGACTATTTTCTTTGCTTTAGGAAGAAAGAGCTCTATAATATGTAAAGATTATCATGGGTTGTGTATGCTACAGAAGTCAACTTCTGAGGGCTTAGCCAAATGGACCATAAGATTGGAGGTCTTGTAGACCCTGGCTGCAATCTCTGTTCTCCAGACACCGGAAGAGGAAAAAATAAACTCTCCAAGATTTGAAATGTCAAAGCAGAATCTGATTGAGTTTAGAGTATGATACCAAAGTAAAAATCTCTGAGTGGAGGGTGATGATAGATGTTCAGATTCAAAGCCTGAGGGTATAGCTCCAGCTGCCAATGCCCAGGTCCAACAGAGAAGCTAGACCTCTCACCTTCTGCACCCCATAAATAATTTTGGTCGATACTCTCAGTGAGGGAGAAATGATAGGGAAATGATGACAAGAGGACTCTGAACTTCAACTCAGTCAGGATCTGGAGGGAGAAGAGGGAAAAGGGAGGGACATTTGGATGTAGTAATAGGTATATGTATGATTTGGAAAGGAAGGAATGATGGAACCATGGGGAACAATGGACAAATATCTACAAATATAGGAAGATAGTTGTAGAAATAATAGTTAACCCATATCTACAACATTAGAAGAACTGCTATAGCTTCCAGTGGAGGGAATGGCCACTCAGGAATGTGGGGGTGGTAACAGTGCAGATTTGCATCTCTGATATCTTGTAATTTTGTAAATCAATTTTAGCTCATTAATAAAAAATTTAAAAAAGAAAGAAAATGCTCTGGCTTGTAGAATGTGAGGCCAGTTCAGTCTCAGTAACAGAAAGCATGTTGAAGGTTCTGGGACAGAGACATGAATCATGCCCTAACTTATAAAGTCCTTGCACCAGTTCCTCAGAATGTCATTATCTTTTGTGATAGAGCTGTGTAAAGAATAATAAATAATTAAAGTGAAGTCCTTAGTGTGGGCACTCATCCACTCTGGCTAATGTCCTTATAAGAAGAGATTAGACTACAAAGAAGCCCTGAGATGCTATGAGAAGAAGAAAGGCCACCAGAGACCACAGTTAAAAGACACTAAAACACTGGTAGGGAGGATTCAGAAAACATGAAACACCCTACACCTTGACCTTGTGCTTTTTTAATATATAATTTTTGTTTATGAAATGGAAACACCGACAAGACCATAGGATAAGACGGATACAGTTTCCACCATAAGAACTCTGTATCCCATCCCCTCCCTTTCCTATTCTCTCTTTTTTTTTTTAATATGCCTTGTTGTTTTAGTGTTGTAGTTACTATCGGTATTGATGATGTTGTAGTTGTTGGATAGAACAGAGAGAAATGGAGAGAGGAGGGAAAGAGAGAGGGGGAGAGAAAGACACCTGCAGACCTAATTCACCACCTTTTAAGTGACTCCCTTGCAGGTGGGGAGCCGGGGCTCGAACAGGGATCCTTACTCTGATCCTTGCGCTTTGCGCCATGTATACTTAACCTGCTGTGCTACTGCCCGACTCCCATCTTTCCTATTCTTTATTCCTCTGGAAATATGGACACAGGATCATTATGTGGTGCAGAAGGTGGAAGGTATGGAAGGAAGACCTTGGGCTTTTAACATTCTGTGGAAATATACCATCTACTCTGGTATTTAGCTATATTTTCAAGCTAGTATCTTAAGTATACTTGGATACTAATTACTATATCATATATATGCTATATGATATAGTATATCATTTTGTTGTTAATGTTCAGAGGCTCCAGCTGGCTGGGCTAGCTTCGCTGCGGTAGACAGAAACTCGGGGACACACAGCTGGGCTGAGAAGCTGCAGTTTAATCCTTATTCACGAATGAGCAAATCACCACACCATGTGCTTCTCCATCATTCTTCCTCCACTGTTGCTGCTGGGACTCTGGATGTCCTTAGCATAGGGGGGCGGGGAGAAAAAGGGGCACGAAACTAGCAAGGGCCAAACCATTTCTCTCAGAGGTAGGGGGGAGGGGATCAAACCAACATGAAGAATACCAACATATTCCCCCTTTTCTTTTTAACTAAATGACCACAGTATCAGGGGTGTGGGGTGAACAGAAACCTATATCATACAGGCATTTTCAAAAAAAGAAACTGGCACAAACATGAAGAAACATGTAAGCGGGCAACAAGAACCAGTGTGCTGCCAAGGGAAGGCCTGAGGGGGCCATTTTTTTTGCCTCTGTGGGCAAAACTTTATCAGCTTAAAAAAAACATTTCTTGCCTTTGGGGGGAGTACTTGCCTCGACAGGCATTTTCTAGCATGGGGGGAGGGTGAGGCCTAGAGTCCCAAGGCATGGCTGCAGTCAGTGTTTGAGAAGCCCAGCAGCATAAAGGGAAGCCGCTAGTTTTGTGCAAAGTGTCCGAGGTGTACCAGTGAGTCCGATAGAAGTCCAAAGCAGATGTCCACCGAAGAATTGCCAAGGGGTGAATTGTTGTACGTCTGTCTTGATGGGGAATGTCAGCCATCAGAATTCTGCTTTTCTGTAGAGGACTTGACAGCTGCAATTCACTTACTTATGAAACAAAACTTGTAGCAGGTTAGAAGTTTACCACAATTGATAACTTTATCACAATTGGAAGTCTTTTCTAGCACAATTCCAAATTTAAAGTTCAAACAATAAAATGTGGAAAGGCAAACATGAACCATAGAAAGAAAAAGGCCTCAGGCATGAGAATTATTAGCATAACTATAGTGCAATCTAACATTTCTAATGGAGAAGGAATTTGAGAGTTTTACATATCAACAATGTCTTTTTAACCTTTTGTTACACCCATTCAAGATGGAGACACACACTAGGTGTGAGCAGGTTTTTTTTTTTAAGACCAACTTAGTTAAAATATATTGATTGTTAACTAATTTTTACCTCAGATTTTAAATGTAAGTTAATTTTATCTTTATGAGAATTACGTTGAAAACCTTTTTCATTTAACTTTGTCTGGTAAGAATTTAGCCTTAAAGTTACATTTTTAACCTTAAAGTTAATGTTACCAAACTTTAAACACACACGTAAACATGGTTTTCAATATACAAGGAGAGAAACTTTTGTTACGAAGACATGTCATCTCAAACACGAATTCAGATCTGTACTGTCTTAGATGTTTGGGGAGTGCATTGTCCAGCGGTGGTTTCTTGGGAAGCCTCACTTCTAGGAATTGCAGGTTGTGATCTCTGGGTGAATCTCTGAGTATTCTAGCTCGTCTACCTTCAGACCCGAGCTGAGGATCTCTGCCAGGGTGCCCAGTTTCGGCAGGGATCCCACGGTCTCTGGGTGGCCCAGGATCTGCCCAGACTTCATAGCAGGAGGGCAGGCGGGCCAGCCGTGCAGAAGGCGCGCGCCTAGGTGCCCCGGCGTGGTCAGGATAGGCTGCCGCGGCCCTGCCCCATGGCCCTGCCATGTCTGCTACCCTGCTCCCAGTGGCTGAGCAGCGTGGAGGGAGCTGGTGCCCAATGCCCCGCGCCATGTGGCGGAAAGCCGGCTCATGCAGGCTGGTGTTGGGCTCCTGCAAGCTGGCATTGGGCAGAAACCACAGAGTGGTCCAGAGATAAATGTTCCAGAAACAACAAAACAGACTCATGAAGAAAGGGCAGAGGCCTTTGGAGATCTCTTCACAAGCAGAAGAGAAGGCCATAGTACATAGGTAGCCAAATTGTCTTCACTTATCTGAGAGATGCGCAGGTCAGGTCAACGTGGGCGACATTTGTTGTTAAAGTTCGGGGGCACCAGCAGGCCGGGCTAGCGTCGCGGCGGTAGACAGAGACAGAGACTCGGAAAGTTCCTGTGGAGGCAAGGCGGTCAACTGCAACATTCCCTTCAGACAGGGAACCAGGAAGAGGGCTGTGGGAATGAAGGTGTTGAATATACAGTGGTTGGGTTTGAGAACAGAGCATAGAGGCGATTTGAATCAAGAGGGGAAAGTGGGTTGTCATCAATTTTCACATAAGAACGAGCAACCCGTGGAAGTAAGTTAACAGTGTACACACTGTCAGAAAAAAGGTTGAAGGATTCTGGTACAGCTTTTAATGCAAGGAAAACAGCATAAAGTTCTTTGTACTGAGGGGAATTCTCAGGAAGCTCAGTAAAGAGAGGTTTAGGAGATTTTTCTGGGTAATATATAAGGGCAGCAGCTCCACTATGGTATGCTAATAATTCTCATGCCTGAGGCCTTTTTCTTTCTATGGTTCATGTTTGCCTTTCCACATTTTATTGTTTGAACTTTAAATAGCCTTGGAATTGTGCTAGAAAAGACTTCCAATTGTGATAAAGTTATCAATTGTGGTAAACTTCTAACCTGCTACAAGTTTTGTTTCATAAGTAAGTGAATTGCAGCTGTCAAGTCCTCTACAGAAAAGCAGAATTCTGATGGCTGACATTCCCCATCAAGACAGACGTACAACAATTCACCCCTTGGCAATTCTTCGGTGGACATCTGCTTTGGACTTCTATCGGACTCACTGGTACACCTCGGACACTTTGCACAAAACTAGCGGCTTCCCTTTATGCTGCTGGGCTTCTCAAACACTGACTGCAGCCATGCCTTGGGACTCTAGGCCTCACCCTCCCCCCATGCTAGAAAATGCCTGTCGAGGCAAGTACTCCCCCCAGAGGCAAGAAATGTTTTTTTTTAAGCTGATAAAGTTTTGCCCACAGAGGCAAAAAAAAAATGGCCCCCTCAGGCCTTCCCTTGGCAGCACACTGGATCTTGTTACTCGTTTACATGTTTCTCCATGTTTGTGCCAGTTTCTTTTTTGAAAATGCCTGTACGATATAGGTTTCTGTTTACCCCACACCCCTGATACTGTGGTCATTTAGTTAAAAAGAAAAGGGGGAATATGTTGGTATTCTTCATGTTGGTTTGATCCCCTCCCCCCTACCTCTGAGAGAAATGGTTTGGCCCTTGCTAGTTTCGTGCCCCTTTTTCTCCCCGCCCCCCTATGCTAAGGACATCCAGAGTCCCAGCAGCAACAGTGGAGGAAGAATGATGGAGAAGCACATGGTGTGGTGATTTGCCCGTTCGTGAATAAAGATTAAACTGCAGCTTCTCAGCCCAGCTGTGTGTCCACGAGTCTCTCTCTACCACCGTGAAGCTAGCCCGGCCTGCTGGAGCCTCCGAAACTTTAACAACATCATATTATGAGTATGTATTATTAAATATATTTATAATACATATGTTAATGTTAAAGTTCTCATCACCCATGCTTTTGCTCCAGAAATGAGAGCACAGAACAAAATCTCTGCACAAGAATCCCTCTGCCCAGTGTCACATAGCAACCATCCTAGTCTGCATTCTGAAATACAACAGCAGGACAAGGTAAAGTCATGAACTAATTTTGAAATGAGTCTGGGCAGTTCTCAGTGTGAGATGACGTGTCCATATATTCCCATCTGGGCAGTGTTAGACTCAGCAGCACTCAAGCTGGGTTGAGGGGCTGCCAGATGTCAGCGAAACACCAGGCACCTACAGACAGGCTGACGTGGAGACCAGTTTCATATCCAGTGGCCCCAGGCAGTAAAACAGAGATCTGTCGATTCCCCAGCATGTGACACACTCAGTACTATAGCACAGAGACAGTGACCATAGCTTCTTCTACACTGATTTAAATGCCAAAAATTACAGGGAATCACAATGATACCACAGTTGGTTCAGTGACTGATGGTGAGGTCAAGAGGTGAGGGCAGCAGCTTAGAGATAACAGGGCTCTAAATGCAGCAAGAATCAGAGGGTGGTGGGAGTACAGTTCAGGTCATCAAGAAATCAGAATGGACCTGTCCTCTTATAATAAGTTTTACAGAAGGCTCACTAGCAGGTGAATTTAAAAAGTTTAAAATGGACAGAAAAATGTTATGGAAATAAAATATATTAGACCAGTAAAATAGTTTACTTGGACAGTGTGCTGCTTTGCAATATGCATCAAACAGGTTTGACCCTGCTCCCCCCCACCCTGCCACCTGAGGCACTAAAGGAAGTTTCAGTTCTGTGGTCTCTTTCATTTAGTCTCTCTTCCTGCCCTCATCTCCAGTAATAAGATAGAGGTCTTTGAAAATGAGGGCTACAGGTGGTCTTTGTGGTGATCCCATCACAGTATGTCCTCCACCATGACATATGCCTGATCAGTGAGGTCTGGTTTGTACTGGCATGAAGAGCATGGATGTCAAACTTCTGGAGCAAAGGTTTTGAGTTAGACTAGGGTCATGATTTTTTTTTTGTTTGTTTGTTACTAAAAGTTTGCTACAAGACTGTAAGATTACAATGTGTAATTCCAAACCACAACCACTATCAAAGTTCTGTATCCCCACACTCTCACCTCCCAAAGATAACCATGATAGTTCTCATAAGTTACAGTTTTCTTGCTTCTGTTTTGTTTGAAATTTTTTTGGGAAGTTCATGTAAATCAGATCTTTAGATTCTATATAAGTGAACCCATATGTTTGCATAATCACCACCAGTTCCAACCATGTTATACCAATACAATATCTTTTTTGTGGCAGAGTAGTACTCCATGGAATATATATCCCATAACTTCTTTAGACAGTCATCTGTTGATGGGCATTTAGGTTGCTTCCACTCTATTGTGAATATTATAAACGTAGGGGTGCATAAAGGTCATAATTTTTTTAAATGAAAGAAATAAATTTTAGATAAGTAGGATGCTTAGTTGAAGAGTGGCATCAGAAAGTATTGATTTTCAAAGGAAACTTGAGATGGAGAATGCAGAAAGCACAGTAGTTAGTAGTCTCAGAGTTGACAGCCCTGGTAGGAAAGGGGGAGGAGAGCTGAATTAATGAAGCTGAGCTCTGAGTCTGTCTTACTCAGCTCTCAGGGAGGTTCTGAGGGCAGAGTGACTCTTGGGGAATGCAGCAGGGGGTTGAGACTCTACTGCCTTACTACCTGTCATTTGAATATAACTTTCCAAAGGAAGGGTTTTGATCATGGGCAAGATCATCACAGCAGAGGGTAATTTTTAGAATCCCTGACAGAGGAAGACATCTGGGGAGCTTGGCGCTTGAGTACTGGAAAGAAGCAAAGAAAAAATAGCATCAATGGATCCATAAGAATCCACTCCACATAATTCTGATGCAGTTATTTTTAAATTTTATTAGTAATCTAAAACTGATTTACAAAATTACAAGATAACAGGGGTATAACTCTGCACTGTTTCAACCACCAGAGTTCTGTGTCCCTAATCCTTCCATTGTAAGTTATGGTAGTTCTTCTAAGGCTATAGATATTTTTACAACTACCTGTCTATATTTTTACATATTTGCCCATTTTTTCCATGGCCTCATCTTGTCTTCCTTTCCAAGTCTCATATACACCTATTACTACATCCAAATGCCCCTCCTTTTTTCCTCTACTCTCTCTAGGTCCTGATGGAGTTAGAGTTCAGACCCTCTGGTCATATTCCTTTATCATTTCCCCCACTTTGAGAGTATGGACCAAATTCTTTATGGGGTGCAGAAGGTGGGAGGTCTTACTTCTGTAATTGCTTCTCCAGTGGTCATGGGTGTTGGCAGGTAGATCCATACCCCCAGCCTGTTTCTATCTTTCCCTAGTTGGACAGCTTTCTGAAGAGTTGAGGTTCCCAGACACATTGGTAAGGTTGCCTGCCCAGGGAAGTCAAGGTGGAAGCATGATAGCATCTGCAACTTGGTGGGTGAGGCTGTGATACCTCTGCAGATGTTGTAGTTAATGAGTTTTATTATATTTGATAGTTGTAGATATTTGATGGTGTTTTTGGGGGGGTGGGGGATCAGTGTTTTTTTTGTTTGTTTGTTTTTTTCATAGTTCCTCCGGCCAAACCTCCTAGAACTCTGATTCAGTTATTCCTTAAATGTCTTGAAGCAAATCTTCCTGAACTCCAGGTGTAATTTTGTACCTTTGAAAATCTTAGACCAGTCTGGTATCCCATGACTACAGCCACAGTCATGGTCTCCTTTTATACTACATTCTAGTGTTTTCTCTCCCCCATAAGCATGCCAACTATTTTAGGCAGCTTCCTGCGGCTATGACCATGATGACAACATTCTCTATGCAGGAGCCCATGCTCCACCAAACTTAAGCAAAGGAGTAGTTAACATTCTAAAATGAGTCACCTAACACTGAACAGTTTCCTCCTGTCCCTTTAATGAAAACTTAAAGACTGGTTATGACCCTATGATCATTCCTCTTTGTGTTCTCTACACTCTGGACATAAGGATCCCAGTGTTCTCAGACAAAAAGTCATAATAGAGAGGCAGGTAGTGAATCACCAGGTTAAGTGCACATAGTCCAAAGCCCAAGGGCCTATGAAAGGATCCCAGATCCTCACCTGCAGGGTGAAAGCTTCACAAGCAATGAAGCAGGGCTGCATGTGCCTATCTTTCTCTCTCCCTCTGTATCCCCCCTCTCTCAGTTTCTCTCTGTTCTATCCAATAAAAATGGAAAAAAATGTCCACCAGGAGCAGTGGATTTCTAGTGCCAACACTGGGCCCAGTGACAATGCTAGAGGCAAAAAGAAAAAAGTCATAACAGCATCCAGTGGATATATTTGTGTGTGCACTGCTGGGTTTGAGAACAATTAAACTAAAAAATCCCAAAGATTCTGGAATTAGAAGTACTAGTTGCCAACTGAGCTTTAAGGGATGATGGGCAGCAGATGCATCTTATCTCATGTCTTTGGTTCGAGGTCCACATAGTCCCTCTGTCACAGACATGGTGCGCCCAATATGCATTGACTCCAAGAAGATGGAGCCCAACACGTAGTAAACAGTATCTTCAAACTCCATCAGTGTATCAGAGTAGAAGCTTCAAGATGGCATGGTGTGTTGTTAAAATTGGGCACAAAACAAGACTTTGTTGGAACAATGCCTCACACCTCCTGGTCTTCATTTAGATTTAGATTGAGCTATACCCTTGTTGACTACCATCTGTTTTACTCCTAAGGGATCTTCAGTCTGTTAATCATCTCCGTAACTCTGTCATCTCCTCTTCTTTACCCTACGACCTTGACACTAATTACGATAATTGCATCCACTGGTTAAACTTCCCCATCTGTCCTCCACTGCTGGGAAATCCTACCATTCTCATTTTTCTCAGAGACTGAAGCTTTGTAATGTGTATTCTTCTGTGAACACTGGTCCAAGAGAAAAGGCATAACTCAGCTGCTCTGTGCTGATGGCTTCCCTATAATCAACGCAAGTCATAGAGTGTCAGTAACCAGTGCTCTCAAGGGACATAGTCTCGGTAGGTTTCCAAACCTCACCTACTGTACTCATCCTAACATGCTCTCTTTTGCTGAGGTTTTTATTTCTCTTCTGTTCTTCTTGCTATCACACTTCCACATTCTTTCTTGTTTTATGTAATTGACTTTATTTTAAGCCCCTGAGAACCATTGTAGAAGGACATCACTTTGCTTAAGCGGTAAATGCTACATATGTGAGTTGTAAAACATCATGGTGCTCCACTGTAGCAGTTTATCCAATTTCCCCTCCATTGATATATCTTCTTTTCTTTTCTTTCTTTCTTTTCTTTCCCTCCAAGGTTGTTACTGGGCCTCTGTGCTGACACTACAGATCCACTGCTCCTGGCATCCATTTTGTTCATTTTATTGGATAGGTCAGAAAGAAATTGAGAGAAAAGAAGGAGAGAGAATTAGAGACTCCTGCAGACCTGGTTCACTGCTTATGAAGCTTCCTCACTGCAGATGGGGAGATATGAGGGGTCAAACCCAGATCCTTGCCCCACCACCCATTATTCTTCATATATTGAAGAATAATGGTATATTATTGGTATATTATTCTTCATAGCATCTACCAGGAAAACCACCCCTTATGTACCATATATAGTCTAAAGTTCTAAACCTCCTTTGAGATATTGTTCTTTTTTCCCATTAGAGATTTGGCACTTCCCTGACCAGGTGGTGTTGGGACTTAGCCTTGAATGGAAGGGGGTGAGGGTAGGAATGCCATGTTCTCTTGCAGGTAGATTCTTCATAGCTACAGAAGCATCTGTCACTAATAAGGAGAAGTGAGCTACCATGCCTGATTTAGATAATTCAGGAATATTTAGTGATTAAGTATTTTGAGTGCTCCAACTCAGTCCAACATGCAAGACCCTAGGATATTATCCTTTGCTTAATTGTTTTACGTTATTTATTTTGATAGACATAGAGATAAATTGAGAGAGAAGGGTGAAGTAGAGAGGAAGAAGAGCGAGAGAGATACCAGTAGCACTGCTTCACCACTTATGAATGGTCCTCACCCTAAAGATGGGTGAACCCAGGTCTTTGTAAATAGTATTGTCCAGGTATTGTTCAAGGTCCAGGCTCAAGCTCCTGGTCCCCACCTGCAGGGGGAAAGCTTTGCAAGTGGTTTAGCAGTGCTTTTCTGTTTCTCTCCCTCTGTGTTATCCTTTCCCTCTAGATTTCTGGCTGTCTCTATGCAATAAATAATGATTTTAAAAAAGGGAAGACAGAGAGAAAAAGAGAAATAGAGAGAGAAGCCCAAACAGCATTGAAGCTTTGAAGCTTCCTTCAGTGTGCTGGAGGTCAGGCTTGAACCTGGGCCTTAAACATGACAAGGTAACACACTATCCAACTGAGTCATTTCTCTTCTTTTCCATATTATTCTTAAAATAATTTATGGAGCCAAATGCTGTATCTTTTAATTATAAGGCGAGAATTAGATACTAAGTGATCAATCCTGGACACAAGGGGAAGAAGAAAGGGACACATTATTTTTCCACACAATCCACAGCAGGCTTACCCAACATTTTGGGTAGTTATGAAATTGGAAGAAACATTTCTATTGTACCCACTCATAGAAATTGGCTGAAATTCACAAGCATCAAGAGATAGCTCCCTTGGTGGTGCACACACATCACAGTCCCTGGGAGACTTGAGTCCAAGCTTCTGACATGAACCATGGAAGCACCTGCAGGGAGCAAGTTTCAAGAGTGGTGCTGTGGTGTCTCTCCTTTTATCAGTCTCTTCTGTTTCTGTCTCTCAATATATGAAAAATTAAATAATAATGACTACTGAGGGTGGTGGACTTATGTATGCAATAAACCCCAGAAATAACCTATATAGCAACGAAAAACGCCTGCAATTTTATAGTTACATGTCAGGCATTGACCAAAGAGTTTTCAGAGAAAAAGAGACAAAGTCTTGATAGAGGTCACTCTTCATTTGAGCACAGTTTCTACTTTGAGCTTACAGATTGGCATAGTAAATCAGCACTACCACTATGAGTTTGGGGATATATGTGTTTCAGTTCTAAGGAGGCTTCTCCACAATGCATTATGACAGCCATGACTGAGGCTATTTGGGCAGTTAAGTGCATATGACATTTTCCCATTCCAGAAAATCCCTTTCCTCTTCTTAACATTAATCATCCCATATAATGACAAAATGTATTCAGTATGCAAAATTACAAAATATGGAAACTTGGTAGCTGGGCAGTGGCACACAAATTTGAGTGAACAAAGTTATGTGCAAGGACCTGGGTTCAAGCTCCTGCTCCTCACTTGCAAAGAAACCTTCACAAGCTGTTAAGCATGTCTGCAGGGTCTTTCTCCCTCTATTTTCACAACCCTTATGCTACTAAATTCATTAGAAAAAAAGAAATAAAGGAAGGCAGAAATTAAGGGAAGAAGGTAGGAAGAAGGAAGGAATAAAGAGGAAGAGACCTCTGGGAGTTGTATTTGTACTACTTTCACTGAGCTACAGTAATAATCCCGGTTGGGGACAGATGTGAGAAAACTTCGTGAAATTATAAAGACAACTCAGTAATACAAATCTCTTAGTAAATCAGCACTACCACTATGAGTTTGGGGATATATGTGTTTCAGTTCTAAGGAGGCTTCTCCACAATGCATTATGACAGCCATTTACAGGTCATAGAAATTTTAGAAACTATGCAAGACTTATAATTACAGAAATTGCCTTACAATGAGAAAAAGTAGACACAAGTTTGTAGTAACCATATTGAATGTTGACTGACACTCAAAAACATAAATATATTTTAGAAATCTGTCCAGAAGTAGAACAGATCAAACATCTATATTAGACTGTTCCACAGTTGTATTTTTTCAACATAGAATGTTAAAAGAGAATAAAGCTGTGAACTGTGAGGAAAAAAAATTCTTGCAGTAGGATGCCATTCTTAATTTATCACAAAAACCATGTTGGACTACTGTTTACAAACACAGATTTTTGCCGCCACTTTTTAAAAACTTTAGGTGCTTGTTTTTCACCATCCAAATATGACAGAATACATATTTACATTGTTTCTGAAAAATGAATGAATAGCTAGGAAAAGGAGAGATGTATAATAAACCCAATAGCTATAAATACCCGAATAGTAAAGAAATATTCACTGGAGTATAGATGCCACTTCCTTATATGAGTATTCTTTGATGAACCTACAAGTCAATTCCATCTTCTTGACTTGAATAATTCTCCTATGAATGCAGATATGAAAGAAAAAAATCAGTGTTTCTATACTATGTAGGGAAAAGGCCTGGGAGAGATAGTCCTGGATTATATATTTCATTTTTAGCAACCTAAATTTTCTTAAATTAGGTGAACCTAAAAGATAACCAAGAAACATTTTTTTTTTTTAGTGCAGATAATATATTTGGGAGAAAACTTCAGGAATCACTTGTAGAAAGTGTTGTAATGCTGGCCAGGCTTCCCTGGATTGAAGATCCCACCAATGTATACTGGATCTCAGCTTCCCCAGAGACACACCCTACTAGGGAAAGAGAGAGGCAGACTGGGAGTATGGACCGACCAGTCAACACCCATGTTCAGCGGGGAAGCAATTACAGAAGCCAGACCTTCTACCTTCTGCAACCCTCAGTGACCCTGGGTCCATGCTCCCAGAGGGATAGAGAATGGAATAGCTATCAGGGGAGGAGGTGGGTTATGGAGATTGGGTGGTGGGAATTGTGTGGAGTTGTGCCCCTCCTACCTTATGGTTTGGTTCATTAATCCTTTCTTAAATAAAAATAAAAAAAAAGAAAGTGTTGTAATTAAAATAAAAGGACTTTGAGG